>NC_068989.1:7091449-7093442 GCF_001194135.2 Octopus bimaculoides
TATATATATATATATATATATATATATATATATATATCATCATCATCATTATCATTTAACATCCATTTTCCATGCTGGCATGGGTTGGATGGTTTGAGTGAGGTCTGGAAAGCCAACGGCTGCACCAGGCACGAATCTGATCTGGCAATGTTTCTACAGCTGGATGCCCTTCCTAATGCCAACCACTCCGAGAGCATAGTGGGTACTGCTCAATGTACCACCAGCACAGGAGCCAGTCAGGCGGGCCTGGCATCGATCATGTTTGGATAGTGCTGTTTATATGCCACTGGCATGGGAGCCAGTCAGGGGACAATATATATATGGGACAGGCTACAGTAGAAGACGTTTGCCCAAGATGCCATGTAGTGGGACTCTGTATAGAACCTTTTAATTGTATCAGTCATTGGACTGCAGCCACACGGGTGGGGAGGGGTGTACCACCACCTTTCCAGGTGACACCCCTGCATGGATCAAACAAATCAAGAACAGCACTTATTTTAAGTACGGTGCTTGTCCTAGTGGTCTTTTTTTTTTTGTCAAGCCTCTAAATTTGGGGGATGCAAACAAACCAGCATCAGTTGTCATGTGATGCTAGAGAAGAAACACACATACACATAGCGAAAACCAACAACAAACTTCAACGAAGTTTCCATCTCCCAAGTCCACTCAAAAGCCTTGGTTGGCCTGAGGCCTAGGTAGAAGATACTTGCCCAAGGTGTCCAGCAGTGGGACTAAACCTGAATCCACGTGATTGCAAAACAAGTCCCTTGACCACACAGCCATGCCTGTGCCTACCGTTACTGGTAATTATTTTATTAGTGTTTGGCCAAATGAGAGGTCAGGTGAACTGCAGCAAAATTTGAACTCAGAATGCAAAGGGGCATAACTAAATACTGCAAATTATTTCTAGGTGCTTTACCAACGACTGCTCAGTGAGGCCTCTTAAAACTGAATATAACTATCTTATCCTCATTTATCACTGATTCATTCATCACTGATTCAGATAAGCTCAACCATGAACCACCTTATGTTGATCATGGATCATTCTGAGATAAAAAGGGTCAGCAATCAGTCAAAGTTTTTGTTTGGACCACAAAAATGTACTCCAGTGACCTTCCATAATGCTCTGCTACCCAGCCAGCACTGGCTATCATTTCTATTTATATGACCATACTGTGAATGTGCACCCTTTTTTTATATGGATTAACATACTCGTACCTGTCAACATGCCATCAGGGAATAGAAAAAATACTTTTCACTGTTATACTTTTAATATTTATAGATCGCACGTGATTAAATTTTAACCCGAATATAATTTCAATCCATAAAGGGTATCATTATGCATGTTTGAAAACCATCTGGAGGTGTTACTTGCATAAGAGAAGGGTCGGCTTCAAGTTTTCTTATGTGGTTCGGCACCATGTAAAAAGCACCTGTGCTGGCGTCACGGGAAAAAATAACCGTGCTGGTGCCATGCAAAAAGCTCCCAAGCTGGTACCACATAAAGTGGTTAGTTTTAAGAAAAGCATCCAGTTCTGGAAACCATGCCAAAACAGACAATTGGAACCTGGTGCAGCTCACCACCTCCTGTCAAACCATCCAACTCATGCCAACATGGAAAACGGAGGCTGAGTGACGATGATGATGATGATGATGGTGAGGCATTATAACTAAGTCATTTGACATGCTATCTTTGGGAACCAAACACCTGTGACAAAAAGGGATAAATGTAGTAATGAGGCACACATTTAGCAGAAGGAGTAAATATTCAATTGAACTTACAATTATCTGAATGACCCACAGAAGGATGAAAGGTAAAACTGACCCCTGGCAAGATTTGATCTCACTGTTTTAAAGGGATATAATTAAATGCTGAGAAATTTTGTCTGTACCAGTGGTTTCTGCTAGCAATAAGGTAATTAAAAAAACAAAAAAAACAATTCAGAGCTTACTTTGTCACATGTACTCACCCTATTACTACCCAGCCATTCCT
>NC_068989.1:7094103-7106237 GCF_001194135.2 Octopus bimaculoides
TGGTATGACCACAAACCTGAAGGCATCTTCAAAAATAAAAATGCAAAGATCCTGTGGGATTCTACGATTCAGTGCAACCATGAGATAGAGAATAGGAAGCCAGACATAGTCTTAATTGAGAAAGAAACCAAGCTATGCTGGATCATAGATATAGCATACCCAGTTGACAACAGGGTATGCGATAAGGAAGAAAGAAAAGTTGAGAGATATAACTGGTTAGCTTGAGAAGTTAAGCAGTTGTCGTCGATGAAAAAGGTAGCAGTAGTACCAATAATTGTCGGAGTCCTGGGAACTGAGCAAAAATCTTGAGAAGTACATGGAACAAATAGGAGCTGCAATAAGGGTGGAGCACTTGCAGAAAACAGCACTGCTTGGAACCGCTCGAATACTCCGGAAAGTGCTCGAAAAATAAGAGGTGTTACCTTAGTTCACTGGTAGTGAACAGCTGACACCGTAATACATCTCCAGCATTAGAAGCTGTGCAAAGGCAATGATAATAATAATAATAATCCTTTCTACTGCAGGCACAAGGCTTCAAATTTGTGGGGTGGGAACTAGTCAACCCCAGTGTTTCACTGGTACTTAATTTATCAACCCCGTAAGGATGAAAAGGCAAAGTCGACCTTGTCGGAATTTGAACTCAGAACATAGCAACAGGCGAAATACTGCTAAGCACTCCATCCAGTGTGCTAACGGTTCTGCCAACTCACCAATGCAATAAACATGGAGGTTATAGATATGATGCACAGGTTCAAGAGGATCGAGGCTCTGGAAAGTTCTGTGACGCATACGACCCGACCATTGGCAACAATAACTTCAGCAAGCCAACCAGCTACATGTTCCACTGCTACATGGGTGAAGAAGCAAGTCAGACAGATGTCATACTCACTAAATTCTTACCCAGTGAAGAATGTACTGCTCAACATAGATCAGATTAGAGACATCAAGATAAGACCAAGACACACTCAGACACATGAGGGTAATCTACAGAAAGAAGATATGGAAACTGAAGGATCCTTTGGACATCATCATCATCATCATTTCAACATACTTTTTTCCATACTAGTATGGATAAGACAGAATTTGTTGAGGCAGAATTCCAATGGCTGCATGCCCTACCTGTCGCCAACCGTCACCTCCTTCCATGCAAAATAATATTTCTCCACAATCAGACGCGTTTGCCATAGAAGGCTGGAAACAAAAACATCACATGTCCGATGGTGATGCTTGCTCACAGCCATCACTTGAGGTCAAGACAAAGGCATGCACAAACACACACGTGTGCATGTACGTATATATAACGGGCTTCTTTCAGTTTCCATCAACCAAATCCACTTACAAGGCTTTGGTCAGCCCAGGTCTATAGTGAAAGACGCTTGCCAAAGGTGCCACACAGTAAAAGCAGTGACAGGCCCTGAAGTGCAGGTAACATGTGGCGGAATTAGGCACACATGTTAGTCTGGTTGAGAAGCTCACCATGCAACCACATTGTATCAGGATCAAGTCCTGCTGCATGACACTTTAGGTAAGCTTCTTCAACTGTAGCCCCAGGTCAACCAATGCCACATGAGTGAAATTTGGTAGATGGAAACTGTGCGAAAACCAGTCATGTGTGGGTGTGTGTCTTTGCATTCATTTTGTCCCCACCCACCGTCTGACAACTAGTGTTGCTTGGTTTGTCTCCGTAACCTGTGGTTTGGTAAAAGAGACTCAGAAAATGGGATGCCTCATGCAGTGCTTTGAGGCAGGGTGAAGTTCATTAGTATCTGAGGTTTCCATTAAAGAATAAAATCAGCCTACATCATCATTAAACGTTTGCTTCCCATGTTGGCATGGCCTGGATGATTTGCCAGGACCCAAGCCACAGGGCCACATTGAATTTCAATGTCAACTTTGGCGTGATTTCTATGACTGGATGCTCTTCCTAGCATCAACCATTTTACAGTGTGGACTGAGTGTCTTTTTCTTTTCTTTTTTTTTTTTTTTTTGGTGCCACTAGCACTTGTGAGGTTGTTAAGTAACTTGCAAAACAAGAAAAGAACGAGAAAAAGGGAAAAGTGGGGGTTGGGAGTGAGAAGGGAAGACGGCCTCAGGCCAGGTGTTGAAAGGTTAAAGTATGATAGTGGAAGAAGTACAAGTCTGTTGTTATAGAAGAGATCCATAGCTACCCTACATTATGTAAGGATGGGAGTAACTTGGAAGGAGTTGACATTTTATGAACCAATGATAGAGCCTTTAGTTAGTCACTCAACCTGCTAGAAACAAACACCAAATCACCTTCAAATGAAACTTTATTATCTCATCAAAGTTTCCCAGAACCATAGAGCTCTATAGGGAATAGTGATAGAAACACAAATCAAATGTTAATGCATTGTTGCATTACCACATGAAAAAAGCACCCATGCCAGCACCATATAAAAAGCACTCAATGCTGGTGCCACATAAAAAGCACCCAGTACGCTCTGTAACGTGGTTGGCATTGGGTAGGGCATCCAGCTGTAGAAACTATGCCAAAGCAGACAGTAGAACTTGGTGCAGTCTTCTGGCTCACTAGCTCCTATCAAACTGTCCAACCCATGCCAGCATGGAAAACAGACACCAAATGGTGATGATGATGAAAAGCTAATTATACACACATGCCATGTTCAAAATCCTGGCATCTATAGTTAGTAAGGAGATCCTAGGGGAATTTGGTCTAAAGATATTAGTTAAGATAAAATTTCTTAAACATTCTTTGTCTTGATGGTTTTCACACTGGCAAAACTTTTAAATTTTGTTTCATCACTTAATTTAACCTTATGAAAGAGAAATAAAATGAGTTATAAAAAAACAAAATTATTTTCTTTGTAAGGGTTCACTAAGATATGGGATGTATTTTAAGACTTTCCCAAGAGTAAAAAAAGGTTGGAATTTTTGCATAAAGAAATGGTGACTGGAAAGTCTTTGATTGTAGTTTGGCTCAGTCCCAGTTGACTCTTCACAAACAACCTACCCTTTTCTGTAAAAAATAGAACCTCAGCCTCATAGTTGTACCAGATACCCTCTCAAACATTCTCACAAAGCCTGCAATGGAACCATCCTTCTTTCCCAAAACATGCTGGCTACATCTTGAAACAACCAATTATACCAAACTTTTTAATTGACTTCAACTCAGCTCTGATCAAACACACTCATGAACATTCCAGCTTTGTCTCATATTTTTATAGACTACGTTATCTGTGTTATTTTTTAGCATTTTTAATATGCTTGGATGAGTTTAGGAGAACCAGGCTGCTATTTCTAGCAATGTACGTAGAGGCTACATCCGAAAAATCCTTTTAATCAACTCGGAACAACTTTCATTTTTATGATGTAAACAGCTGACATCTACAAAAGCCTTGTATTCTATCGAAGTTAAAATCAAAAAGAATTATTTTTTAGGAAATAAAAGTTTAAAAATTAACAGCTTTAAAATGCCCGATCGAAAGTGACCTCTAATGGACAGCCCTGTAGTATATTTGATTTTGACTGCCGAATACGACGGTTTTGTTTTTTTTAATTTACCGTAAATTTTATGCCAAACATACTGTAATGATTTAAATAAAGATAATTAAAACTATTTCTTTCGATTATGTTAGAAATAAAACTAAAGCTACTTTTGAACTTTTCAATGTTCATTAAATGTCTCTAACACAATTTAAAATTTTAAAATAAACAAATTAAACATTTACAATGATCGATGTTTAAAACTTAGTTAAAACGATGTTTTGAAACATTTCAATATTTTTACGAGATCACTTAAATAAATTTCAAACGGAGTAATAAAATCCTTAATATATGTCGAGCAAAAAACAATTTAACTTCGATTTGACTATAAACATTTTTCAAAAAATTATCTGGCATTATTATCACTAAATAACTTATCTTCAGTAAAATATGTAGGATATGAACAGTTGCGTACGTATGGTTGGGTATCATCACCATCACCATCACCATCACTAGTCTGATGTTTCCACCTCGGTCCGAATTTATTTCCTCTTAACTTTATTAATAATGCAAAGTTTGTAATTAAATTTTACGCTGGTATGATTTCGAAGATGTAGCTTACGATTATGCTGAGAAATCAATCATTTCACGCATAAATTTAAACGAACATATTGTAATTAGACAATATAACATTTTTTGTTGTTTTCTGCTTTTGTTGAGTTTGGTTGCTTTTTTAAAATATATATATATATATTTCATTGTTAGCCTGGCGCGGCTGCGGGGCAAGAAGTTTGGATAAATTTTCAGATAAACACCCGCACAATTTCACTAGGGGATTAGGGTTAGGGTTAGCATTAGGGATGGAATTCCCACCCTAACACCCTAGTGAAAATCGTGCGTGTGTTAATCTGAAAATTTACCGAAGTTTGCTTCCCAACTACATGGTTTTTGGTTCGGTCCCACAGCGCAGTATTTTGGGCAAGTGTTTTTATAACCCCCGGGCCGACCAAAACCTTGTGAATGGATTTGGTAGACGTAAAGTGGAAGAAGTCCATCATGTGGGTGAGTAGGTGGATGGATACCTGTGTGTGTGTGTGTGTTTGTCCCCAAACATCGGTTTGTATACGTCCTCATAAGTTTACGAGGTTCGGCAAAAGAGACCCATAAAATAAACACCAGGCTGAAAAAGTACCGGGGTCAGTTTGTTTGACTAAACACTTCATAGTGGTGCCCCAGCATGGCCGCAGTCCAATGACTGAAACAAATAAAAGATTTATGAGGGTTGGTTAGATCTGTTTATTTAACCCAAGGTTATTCTTGACCCGAGTAGACTTTACAATAGCGATGAATCGTCCTGTCCGTTTTTTTGCAGGCTGACTTACCCCCGAAAAATCGTGGGAAAAGTACAAAACGAAATCAATACAACAAAAAGGGGGGCTTGCATTTTATCGACTAAATACTAAAACAACAAATTTAAGTAAGAATATTAACTTTTCATTCAAGCCAAAATCAATTACTGCGAGGCAAGGTGCGACCATAATTACTAAGGGAGATAACTACAACCTCAGAATTTCCACCGTAAACTAGTTAGAAGCTATAACGACATTGTCAGAAACTGAATTTCTAAGCTATTACGACAGTGAAACAACACAATATTTACATCACATCAAGAAAAAAACCGACAATATTATCAGTCATAATTAACAATTGTAGGGATTTCATTATCAATTACGTTAGCTGTTATAGAATGACGGCAACAGAATGAAACCACTGAAGTAATAACTTCTACAGAGTCACTCAATCTGCTAGAAATAACAGTTAAATCTACCTAAATCACTCTCTAACATCTTAAAAAAGCAATAGGAGAATGGATGTTGCAACATAGACATATAATAGCTGCAAAAGCAACAAAGACGGGATGGTTACGACTGGAACGCTTTCCATTAGGGGTGATATACAAGCCAGGACCTGGGTCGGGGAAGGCTTCAGCTGCTACATTGTTCTAGGGTCTGGAGATCCAAAAAGGGGCCCCGTGAAATTCTAACGATGGATGGAGACGAGATAACATCATTCCCAGAGGGGAGCCGAAAGCAAAACCATTCTGCTTAGCAAAAATTGCTCTCTTAAGCCATACCCACGACACACGAAGCTCCATCAGAGAACAGCTGACGAAGTAAAAGACTGGGTGACTACGACACAAAGAAACTAAAATTCAATAAAAAAATTTTTTTCTTTTAATTAATACGTGGAAAATATACAAGACGGAGAGGGTAGGTGTGAGCTAATAATAGGAAGAGAGACGGTGCCGCTGCGAAAGAAAATAAAAGGTGTCTGCAACTAAGGAAGAGAAAAGAATTACAATTAGATATAGTAAATGTGTGTGAATGAATGAATGAAGGAAGGAAAAGTGCATTTTACCTCGGATGGAATCGAATACTTTGATATCAGGCTCTGTAGAAGAAAAATCATCTTCTAATCGCGTTATAGAATCCGCTGATAGTCTGTTGGAATGGTGGTAGTTGTTAACTTGACTATGAAGATGTGGTGGTTGATGTTGCTGTTGGTGATGCTGTGATTGATGGTGGGGGTGATGTGAATGCAGCAGGTTGCCGTCGGTTTGGTTCTGGAGATCGGATGTCGGCGAGTTGGCATGGTGCTGGAAGTGTATGCGGTCGGCGCTGCCCGATACCGAAACAACAGCCAGGTTCTCCACTGAATAGAGCGGATCAACGTCCTGTCCGGGCCCTGGCTGACTGCTGGGGTCGCTGTTTTGCTCCACATGGAAACTGTCGACAGCCACACCCGAACGATGATGCCGACTGCTCCTTCGCACATCTTCATCATTGTAGATATCATCGTCAACGGTTCCACTATCGTCGATGTCGTCATCGTCGTCGTCGTCGACCTCGTCGCCTTCTACGTCGTCTTCCTCGTCTTCATCCTCTTCGTCTTCGTCTTCATCAAACTCCTCGTTTTCGTCGGCCACATCGACCAGAGCGCCGTCGCTGATGGACGTAGATTTACTGGTGGGGTGGAGGCGGCGACGTCGCCTCCGCCGTGCCCCGATTGTGTTGCTGTCATCGTCGTTCACAGCAGCTAAAACAGCAACAGTATCGTCCTCTTCATCGTCGTCATCGGCATCGTCTTCGTCATCTACATCGTCTCTTTCCACGCCGATAGTGGCAGAAGAAACCGTCAGTAACCTCTGTTGCCTGCGACTGCTGCTGTTGCTGTTGCTGTTGTTGTCGTTAGTAGCGAAGTTCCTGCTACTCACATCGTCCAGTACCACTTTCTTCTTCTTCCGCTTCTTGCTGCCGCTAGTCTTGGAGTTGGGTCTGTTACTTAGACTACCACCGCGGAGTAATGAGGGCGACAGGCCAACTACACTGTTGGAACCAGTAGTTGACGACAGAGCTTGGAGTTGGCTACCGTAGCTCGGAACCGAACCTGACTTAATAGTGTTACTGTTGTTGTTGTTGTTTAGAATACTGCTGAGGATAATGTTGGGGGGATTAGTAGTATTATTTGCACTGTTAATGTTGTTGCTAGTGTTGTTACTATTGATGATGCTCACAGTTGTGTTGTTGATATTGTTACTGCTATGATTTGAGTTGTCGGTGGGTTTAGAAACGTTATTAAGCGGAACCAAATTTAGTCGCACTGAATTAGGGTCCGAATCGGAAGTAGTCGTTTGCAAGTTCACTCGCATGAGATCAATTCGGGCTCTGCTTTTCAAGTTTTTCCAGCATTGCCTAAGTTGTTTAACCGATCGAGTCCATACTTCGTTCTGTGCATTATACTTATTGGTCAATTCGATCCAGGCGGCATTTTTCTCTTTCACCATGATGCCATCTGTCCGCTTGTCTTCGACAATATGTCGATATGTTTGCATCAATGATAGAAGAATTTCTTTCTCGTGGTGAGTGAAGTTGGCGGAACGCCTCGAGGACATTCGCACCCGCTTCTCTGTCTTTGATGCTTTGCTCTTCGCCGTTGTGGAGGCCGTCCTGGACGTTTTTGCACTTTGACTGGTGGGCGAATCCAGGGTTGCCGTCAACGGGTCGGTTAGAGCTTTCTTTGACTCAGATCTGTCGGTATCCGAGTCATCCTCTGCGGTGCCCACGCTGCTCCTCCGGCGTGACGCCTCCGAGGACCGCGGGGCGGATTTAATACTTGTCGGAGCAATTTTGGCGGATTCCGAGGCCAGGATCCTTGTTTTAAAATGTTAGCTGCGCAATGGCAGAAAAAGTTGAGACACTGATGTCGATAAGAAAATATCGACACTGATTATGGTTTGACTATCGTGCTGGTGGCTGATTTAGGTTACAAAGGCTGACGAATCTTTCGTGGTTTTTCCTTTTTTTTTGACCCAGGATTTTCCTGTATTTGACACTTCGGAAGAGATCTTCGACAGCTGGTGTTCATTAAAAGGATTTAACAGCAGAGTTTATCTATCAAAATATAAAAACGATTAAAAAAATAGATTAGAATTAATACATACTAGCGACAAATGTTAAGTAAGGTTTAACTAGGTTAGGATTGAGAGAAGAAAATTAAATGGTTTGAACTTATGTTGACGTCGCATTTAAACAACAAATAAAATTACAATGAAGGAGTATGACTATAATAATTATCGATCAGAATTTTAAAATATCAAACCATGCTGTAAGAACTATTGTTGGCCCGGATTATATTACGATTATTGTTGATGTTGTGATACATGATGTCGATGGTGATGATGATCATAATGACCATGATAATGATGATGATTATGAAGCATCACAGATGTTTGTAGTAGACATAACTTAAATGGAAGTGAGTGGGTGAAGGTTGGATAATATGTCGAGATGGGAAATAATGTTAGAGAACGACAGAGCTGAAATAACTGCTGAGAGACGAGGATTTAGCGAACAAAGAATATGAGCTAGCTTTACATCACCTACTCAAACTTCTACCCTTTTTTTTTTCATTCTCTCTTTCCTCCAGTCTCTCTCTCTCTCATCTTTCTCTCAGACATAATAATGTCTTGTCTGTTTATTTCTCTATTTCTCACAAAAAAAAACCTAAATCGTTTTATCTCTCTCATTCTTTTACAGACACGTAATCTCTTTATCTCTAACCCCTCCCCCTTTCTCACAAAGAGTGCCTGTCTTAGATACACCAGTTCTCTGTGTTTCTATCTACCCCACATGCATTAACCTTCTCCGTCTCTCCCGCGACTTCTCTCTCTCTATTTCTTGTTAAACCAGTTGTACCCCCCCTCTTTCGAGCATGATAACAACTCTCTCTCCCTCTCTCATATTAAACCTCTATATCTCTTCCTCTTTAAACCAGATGTGTGAATATGGCTACTGAAACTTTAGAAGTGTGTGTCAAAGAAAGAGGCATGAGCTGAAACTAGATCGGACCTCTAGGTTTCAATCGGAATATTTCTCTGCACATTAAACACATACAGTCATACACACAGCCAACATACATGCAGATTTATATACAAATTACATCAACACTATTAATGATAACACATATGAAATTATAATTGTTGTTCTTCTACATATTTTTAACATATTTCAAGGTGAGAAATGCTAACGGTTTCCTTTATATATTTTTTTTCAAAGACAAAAAACATTCGTTTAAATCCAGTCTATCGTCGTCGTCGTCGTCGTCGTGGCAATGTCATATTTCCCATCGCACGTGCATGTATATATACATATACATACATATATATAATCTTATTTTCACTCGTCCAAAATTAAATCTGAAAAATTCCTGATACCTTGATCGTTTTTTCGCTTGATACTTCTTCCTACAGCGTCGTTTAATACGGCTGTTTTGTATAAATGAGCGAACCAGATTATATATATGTGTATATATACATATAATCACTCGGGTTAACGTGTTCTCTGTTTAATCAGTTCAAATATAATCCGCAAAAAGAAATGATACATACATGTGGTTTAGCTTTAATGAGGTTTCCAGTCTTCGGTTGATTTCTTCTACTATATATATATATATATATATATATATATATATATATGAATGAATGTTTCCACGTTTGTGTTAATTATTAATTCATCCTGATCGGTTAAAGGATCTTTGTGTTGTTGCTGTTACAGATATGTCTATAATTAATATTACTAATTAATAGTTAGCATATTTTGTAACGAAGAAGTTAATAATCTTTTTTTCTTTTCTTTTGTATTTCGTAACATGATGTGAAATGCATTTCAAACGTAGAGGTATATAATTCCTTCTTTCGAATTTCTTCATTTGGTTCGCATTTGCTTTTCTTTCTTTGTTGGGGTCACAGAAATATGTTAGTATACAAGATTAATGTATACATATATATATATATTTTTATCTTGCTGTGTATCATATATATATATATATGTATATATATATATATATATAAAATAGTATCCTTGGCTTCGTTGACTGCTCACATATGTACAAGTGTAGGTGCGATCAGATGAATGTCAATTAATTTCAAAGTGAGTCTTCGGTTAAAACAATGACTAGACAACAGAGGGGGTAAAATTAAAACGCCACAGCAAAACCAACAGAGAAAAATTAAAAACGAATATAAAATGTATAAAGCAAGTAATGGCAGCAGGTGAGTGAAATGAGTTAGTTCGCTGTTACAGTAGTTCTATATTTAGGCTCAGAAACAAACCCTCGATCAACTAGACGGCTCTGATCAGCAGCAAGATGGCTGGTTATCTCTGCCTATCACAAGTGTATATGTATAATAGAAGCAGTGAGTTAGTGTATAAAAGAGAGACTGGCAAAACTGTGAACCGCCGCTGTATACCACTTTCAGACTCCCACTTTCCTACCGTTTACTAAATAATTCGTTCTTATCCATCCTCCCTCTCTCTCGTTCATTCACTCTCTCTTGATTTACCGCTCACTTTATTATATATATATATATATATACATACATATATATATACATATATATATTATAATTAATCTTTATACCTCTCGCAGTGTACACATACATATCTCTATATTAAAACGAGAGAAATATAACTATGTATGTATATATATGTGTAGCTTTATACGTACGTGTATCTGTTATGCCCTCTTCTTTTATTCCAGATTTCTGTGTATTTTATTAACCTAACTCGAATGTATATTTCGCTCTATATTTGCGGTCTGTTAATTCTTTTGAACACACACACATTATCTTCCTCTATTTTTTGGCGTTTTACTAATTCTCTCTTCCGCTCATTTTTCTCTCGGTTTAAAACGTCCTTGGTTTAAACTTGCGAAATATGTTAGCAGTTTATTCCAGTACAAAAACTTGTGTTCATTAACTGTTTATTACTTTATTACAACACGCACACACACACAAATTTAAAGGGTTTTGTTCAATATATATATTTTTTCCTTTATTTAAACCAATAAAAAAAAAAGCGAGACTGCATTGATGTAGTAAACAAAGAGGTTTAGTCGTAAGAATAATCACAAACCCAAGTTGTAACGAGTTTCAACGTGTGTTCACCCTTGAGCTCCAGTTTCTACTTCGTGAATGAATGAATGCTCCCCTCATCTGGAAATGCATGAACATCACACCTTCACTTTTGACTATTTCTTATAAATAAATGTTTCGTTATGCATCTCATCAGAAGTCACTCCCTGTTCGATAGATACCAGCTGGAAACATTTTAACTAGCGTCGCTTATTCTTTTACAATATAATATGAAAGTTCAACGTTCTATTCTTTTTAAAACTCTCACGTTTCATGTCTATAATAATCATTACTCAGAGTAGAAGTTAAACCTCCGGTGAGCTGAGATCACAATCGAGTTTCGATTCCCGGTTGAAGCCAGTTCATTTCGATTATCTTACTAATTAATGCCTTTGTGAATGTAATAAATCTCTCTTCCACCCCTATAATTGTCTGGTATTATGTCAACGTTCGATGTTCATTAGTTGGTTTAATTCTCATGAAGTTGATTGCCTATGCTACGCAGTTTTGATACCAAGCTAAATTCACTTCATTACTACGTTGCTAACGCAAATGGCCTTGAGAAAGGCACCAATGACAGACACATCTCAATTTGTTCTATAAATTTCTAACCCGTTGCCGATGTAAAAAGAAAGCGAAGAGACGCGACAGTTAAATCATTCAGAGAAGACGTTAATGGAAGGAGGTAAGGAAATCGAAAGCGATTTGAAACGAGGCCAGCTCTGTTCGAAGTTCTGGACAGAGGCTAATTAATAGCAGCGAGTTAAGGTCAGATCTCAACTAGGTCACACGCTTAAGTCTGCCTCTCAAACGGTGCGCTGTGCATTCTTTTACTTGTTTCATTCATTTGACTGCGGCCATGCTGGAGCACCACCTTTTAGTCGAGCAAATCGACCCCAGGACTTATTCTTTGTAAGCCTAGTACTTATTCTATCGATCTCCTTTGCCGAACCGCTAAGTTACGGAGACGTAAACACACCAGCATCGTTTGTCAAGCGAAGTTGGGACAAACACAGACACACAAACATATACACACACATATATATGACGGGCTTCTTTCAGTTTCCGTCTACCAAATCCACTCACAAGGCTTTGGTCGGCCCGAGGCTATAGTAGAAGACACGCAGTGGGAATGAACCCGGAACCATGTGGTTGTTAAGCAAGCTACTTACCACACAGCCACTCCTGCACCTATGTC
>NC_068989.1:7106773-7109512 GCF_001194135.2 Octopus bimaculoides
CATTCTTTTACTTGTTTCATTCATTTGACTGCGGCCATGCTGGAGCACCACCTTTTAGTCGAGCAAATCGACCCCAGGACTTATTCTTTGTAAGCCTAGTACTTATTCTATCGATCTCCTTTGCCGAACCGCTAAGTTACGGAGACGTAAACACACCAGCATCGTTTGTCAAGCGAAGTTGGGACAAACACAGACACACAAACATATACACACACATATATATGACGGGCTTCTTTCAGTTTCCGTCTACCAAATCCACTCACAAGGCTTTGGTCGGCCCGAGGCTATAGTAGAAGACACGCAGTGGGAATGAACCCGGAACCATGTGGTTGTTAAGCAAGCTACTTACCACACAGCCACTCCTGCACCTATGTCTAAAAATTAAATTTAAAGCTATGAATTTAATAAGAAAATTATGTAGACACAAAGTCTATTGATGGACCCGTCCGTAGTTATCCGGAATGTCAACAATCATAGTTAAGTAGTTCCGGCAATGAATTAAAATTGTGACAAGGACATGGCTGATCAGTGACATTAATGATAATGATTTCTCATTAATTAAGTACAGAGCCACACACAAACAAATCGATTAAATGTGATACCGTATATTACTGGCACTTTATCTAAATGACCCCTGGACGATGAACGGGTTGAGTCGATTGCAGGAAAATGGAAGTATTTCAGCTTAACACTAAACTGATTTTGTTGTGAATGGGGAGCACGAACTCGCATAAAGGGCGATCTTTCGATACGAGTCCTAAATATCGGCCTTTTCTGTAAAAAGTGTCTTCGGTGATCTTTAACAAAGATCGGACTTTTCCGTAACACCCGCACGATCTTCACTACGGTGTTAGGGTTTTAGTGTCAGGGTTAGGGTTACGATTACGGTTAGGGACGGAATTCCCTAACCCTAAACCCTTCAACAGAAATCGCGCTCTCTGCACCGCTTTCGCTTTTACGACGTCGTTTCCCTCTTTCTCTTCACTTTTTACGGAAAAGGCCGATGTTTGGTAAAGATCGCCGAAGACACTTTTTACGAAAAAGGCTGATATCTAGGAGTCGTACCGTAAGATCGCCAGGTCGGTTAAAAAGATGCAAATATAAACGTATGGTTGAGAACCTCGCATCCCAACCATGCTGTCTTGGAGTCATTCGTAACAAGTGTCTTTTACTAAAGCCTAGAAAGTGGATATGGTAGATGGAAAATGAAAGAAGCCTGCCGTGTATACACACACACACACACACACAGTGCAAACGAATGCGCGGAGTTTTAAACATAAGATTGGGCGTAGTATAATAGAGAATAAAATATGTTAACTTGGTGATTGATACAGAAAAGGAAAAGAGCTGCTGGCTTCTCTCTCTCTCCCTCTATGTATCTATCTATCTAACATAAGAGGGGAATATTAAATTTCTCTCGCTCTAAATATTATTAATTTAACTTTATCGAAGTGGTGCTGATATCTTCGTTAAATTCTTTCATAAATAGCACATACATCCAGACGATAATCAGTTTACACGCTACTAGTTCTCTCTTCGAGAAGTAGTTTTAAAACTTGGCAGTATATATATTCTACGACTCTTCGTCAGTTCTCGTATAATTCTGTTTCTCTTTCTAGTCTTGCTAATTTATAAATTTCTTTCTTAACCTCTCTCTCTCTCTCTTTCATTCTAGGCTTCCATTTGTTTCGTCTACTCTTACTTCACCCCCTCTCTTTCTCTTTTTCTCTCTCATTCACTTGATATTTGTAGTTAGTTGTTCTAATTCTACCTAAAAACTCGATTCAGGTCAGCTTTGCTTACATATAGGCGACGCCCCACCCTGTTGCCCCCACCCTCATCAAACTTAAAACCGTAGCATGCCATACATGCACATACACACAGCTAACCGCATTTAAGAGTGTGTACGCACGCACGCGCGCAAATTATAAATAATAACCTCTAAAGATTACGAAGTATGTCTAACCTTAATGGCGATACATTTTCTATCGGCAACTCTTCGCAAATATAAGAAAGCAGACTCACTGAAAGAAATCGGAAGTCACATCATCTCGGTGGTGGTGGTGGTGTACTGGTTGTTGTTGTTGTTTAATACCAGGCCAGCTCTGATCAAGCAGATCTGTTTTAAGAACAAGAACGCTGACTAATCTATCTCTCTCTCCTGCATTAGGCCTTTTTAAATGCCCCCATACAGCCATCCATCCATCCATCCATCCATACATACATACATATAAAACCATGGGCACAGGGCGTAAGTGTGTCTTACGAAGCTTGCTTCCCAACCACACTGTTTCGGGTTCGGTCCCTCTGCGTGGCACCTTGGGCAAGTGTCTTCTACTTTAGCCTCCGGCTGACCAATACCTTGTGAGCGGATTTGGTTAGACGGGAACTGAAAGAAGCCTGTCGTATAAATGTATATATATATATATATATATTCTTTGTATTATTACATTATTGAACGCACACGTCCTTTTTGCAAGTAAGTCTACTATTATTCTGACGTGACTCTATCTTTCTATCTATCTATCTGTCTATCTTTCTTTCTATCTATTTATCTATCTGTCTTCCTCTATCGTTCTATCTATACCTCTGTCCTGGCCTCTACTTCACTGTTATACCCTTCTGTCCCTCCCTCCTTGTTCCACTTCCTCCCTCCACCATCCTCTCTATCTATTTATCTATCTGTCTTCCCCTATCTTTCTATCTATCCCTCTGTCCTGGCCTTTATTTCACTGCTAT
>NC_068989.1:7109773-7111831 GCF_001194135.2 Octopus bimaculoides
CTTGGTTTGTGTTTGCCACCTTGGAATCCTCTGTGTAGTGGGTTGATCCACTACTCAGGAAGAGACTATTCTAGAGTACGTTCCGTCTTATCTTCGAAACGTCTAGATAGAATAGAGACAGCTGATGAAGGGATATTCCAAGTGGCTTTCCGTTTTCCTATGTGTTCCTATGTGTTCGTTCCGTTGTCTGTAGTTTATTGTTCTAACGTCCTGTACCCTGATATGCATGTATATACACATGTAGATGTAAGTATGTACATATATGTGTGTATACATGTATATATATTCTTTGTATTATATATATATATATATATATACATATATATGCGTGTGTGTGTGCCCCAACTCCGCTTGGCAACCGATGTTGGTGTTTTTACGTCGCCATAACTTAGCGGTTCGGCAAAAGAGATGCGATAGAATAAGTACTAGGTTTACAAAGAATAAGCTCGGGTCGATTTGCTCGACTATAAAGGCGGTGCTCCAGCATGGCCGCAGTCAAATGACTGAAACAAGTAAAAGAGATATTGATATGCGTGCGTGTTTGGTTTAACAATAACCCTTTATTAGAACACTATTATATACAATATTACTAAGCTTTAGTGGCGAGGAAATATGAATTCCCTGACTGACTGACGTTCTCTGTTCTTGTACATGAACCGGATCAGTACAGAGCCTCATATAATTAGCAATAAACGATCTGCCATTTCTAGCAAGCTGAGCAACCACATAGAGGCTTCTTTCGTTGGGATTGTTTGCAAGGGATACTCCGTTATTATAATTATAGAAGAGCAGGATGGAGTAAGTGGAGCAAGGATACACACGAGAACGAAAAGTGTCTCTGAAGAGGTCACAGATGTGTGACGAAAGATTTCCGGACAATGGACGTGAGTTGAAATTAAAAGAAAAAAAAGATAAGAACAGTAATAAACAAGTAAAGAACAAGTACTTCCTTTTGTACTTAGCGATATTTCGTCTGTCTTTACGTTCTGAGTTCAAATTCCGCCGAGGTTGACTTTGTCTTTCATCCTTTCGGGGTCGATAAATTAAGTACCAGTTACGCACTGGGGTTGATTTAATCGACTGGCCCCCTCCCCCGAAAATTTCGGACCTTGTGCCTAGAGTAGAAAAGATTATTTCCCAGACGGCGATGAGCTTGCAAAATCGTTGTCATGCCAGACAAAATGCTCAACGGCATTTCTTCTGAATCGTTACGTTCTGAGTTCAAATCCCACCGAAGTGAACTTTGCCTTTCATCTCTTCGGAGTCGATGAAATAAAGTACCATCTTATCGATGAAATAAAATACCAGTCATGTACTGGAGTCGATAAGTCTCAAAATTGCTTGTTTTTTTTAACACTGCAACGTACCGGCACCATTTTCAGGGAGGGTGTTATGACATCGGTCACTTATACGCTGTGAAAACCGGGTAACGGCCTCATGAGTACTAAGGCCCTCGAAAACAATTCTGGAAGAGCTCCATTTTCATCAATAAACACAGCAGCGATTTCATTACTTGTGAGAAAATTATATAGCTTAATTTCAGGGTCTTGTCTAAAATGCACTTCATATTGACGGTGGCGTGGAAGAGGGGAGGTTGGTATGCATGGGTAACTGCTGGTCTTCCACAAACAACCTAACCTAGACTTGTGCTTCGTTGATTTCTTTTAGTTCACATTTACCTATCTTCGTGTATATGTGTGTATATATATTTATATATAAAGTAAGAAACTGAGAAAAAGAAATCCTTCAAAGGGGTATAAGCATACATTGCTAAACACTGAAGAGGTCGGTTTATCATAGAATTTTCATGAAAAAGTACCCATTTTTCTGAAAGTTATGAGGAAACAAAGCGAAATCGTGGGAATTTGCCGAAGCTCCTTTCCCCACCATTGGAAACGTTTTTCATAACAAATTCGCGTATAATTGGAATCTACACCATCTGAGCCGTACTTGTAGGAAGTTTCATTAAAAAAATATCCATTTTTCATGAAAGTTACGAGAAAATGCAGTCAGAGGCGGCTCACGCTTTGCATACACACACACACACACACACACACA
>NC_068989.1:7113743-7114576 GCF_001194135.2 Octopus bimaculoides
CCGTGGGCGTGTGTGAACCGGACTGTTGTGTGGTTAAGAAGGCTTCTTAACCATGTGGTTTCAGGTTCAGTCACGCTGCTCAGCACTTTGGGTAATTGTCCCCCACTATAGCCTCCAAACAGCCAAAACCTTGTTAGTGGGTTTGCTTCACAGAAACTAAAATAAGCTGATCATATGTACGCACTCACGCGCGTATGTGTGTGTGTGTGTCTGTGTGTACATATATATCATTCTTTTAGTTGTTTCAGCCACTTGACTGTGGCCATGCTGGAGCACCGGCTTTAGTCAAACAATTCAACCCCAAAACTTATTCTTCATAAGCTTGGTACTTATTCTGTCAACCCCAAGACTTATTCTTCGTAAGCATGGTAGTTATTCTGTCGGTCTTTTTTGCTGAACTGCTAAGCTAGAGGGGCATAAACACACCAATATCGGTTGTCAAGGAATGGCGATGGGGGACAACACAGACACACACACATATGTACATATATATACGGCAGGCTTCTTTCAGTTTCCGTCTACCAAATCCACTCACAAGGCTTTGGTTAGCCTGAGGCTAAATTAGAAGACGCTTGCCCAAGATGCCACACAGTGGGACTGAACCTGGAACCATGTACTTGGGAAGCAAGCTTCTTACTACACAGCCATGCCTGCACCTATGTATATATCATCATCATCATCATCATCGTTTAACGTCCGCTTTCCATGCTAGCATGGGTTGGACGATTTGACTGAGGACTGGTGAAACCGGATGGCAACACCAGGCTCCAATCTAATTTGGCAGAGTTTCTACAGCTGGATGCCCTTCCTAACGCCAACCACTCAGAGTGTAG
>NC_068989.1:7114701-7117224 GCF_001194135.2 Octopus bimaculoides
ATATATATATATATATATATATATATATACGATGGTCTTCTTTCAGTTTCCATCTACCAAATCCACTCACAAGGTTTTGGTTGGCCCAAGGCTACAGTAGAAAACACTTGGCCAAGGTGTCATGCAATGGGACTGAATCCAGAACCATGTGGTTGGGAAGCAAGCTTCTTACCACAGAGCGACTCCTGCGCCTATGATATATATTGACAATTCTTTAAATACAATTCCTAATAATATTTAAATATAAAAATAGAATGAGATTTTTTTTGAAACATTGAATAACTAAAGGGTCCAGTAGAGGAAAAAAAGGGACCAAAGGGATCCACTGGCAGAAAATGGCTGTGAACCACTGTTATATGTCAACTAAAGCCTTGTGGAAGTATTTGGAAGCAAAATCTGTAATCCATGGGTAGGAGAGGGGCAGCCAAAGTGTAGGAGTCCGAGTGTAGGAGAGTAGAAGAAAGTCCAGGTAGAGAATCCAGGTAGAATAGTCCGAGAAAAGTTCAAAGTGTTATGAGGTAGAGACAGGATAAAACTGGTGCGACCACGTGAGCGTGTGATATATAGTGAGAATTTTCAAGAAAAAAAAAAAGACGAAGATGGGTGGTGGCTTAATAGCTATTAGAACCTAAAGGCAAAATTAATAGAGGTCGCAAAAGTGACAGAAGGTGCTGACTAGCTTCAAGTTATGTTAAATTAACTCCAAAGCCATTGTGGATCAGTACCCTTTATCACTTTGTGACCTCTCTCCCTCTCTCCCTCTCTCTCTCTATATATATATATATACATCTATATATGTGTGTGTGTGTGTGTGTGTGTGGAGTCGCGTGGCTTAGTGGTTAGGGGGTGTCAGCATCATGATCGTAAGATTGTGGTTTCGATTCCTGAATCAGGCGACGCATTATGTTCTTGAGCAAAACACTTCATTTCACGTTGCTCCAGTCCACTCAGCTGGCAAAAATGAGTAACATTGTGGTGGACTGGTGTCCCGTCCAGCTGGGGAACACATATGCCATTGAAACTGGGAAACTGGGCCCATGAGCCTAGCTAGGCTTTAAAAGGGCGCATTTATTTTTATTACATATATATATTTATATATATATATATATATAGGTTGCATAAGGTATTTGAGGACATACCTTTTTGGGGTCATTGCTGCATTTTTTACTAACACTGTATAGTCTTTGTTTCAGAAAATAATAATGGCAGACCCTCAGCTTACTCAAGAAATGAAGAGGCATGCTGTTATTGTGGTTATAAAGGCTGAACATAGCGATTTAGAAATATCTCGATTTTTAAAAGTTGCCAGATCTTTTGTCTACAAGGTTTGTAAGGAGCTAGAGACTGAAGATGGAAACGTATGACCAGTATCAAAGCATAAAAAACATTCTAAACTCTCTGGAATCATCAGAACACCTGAATTTATCCAGCTAGTTCAACAGACCATTGATTACTATCCCAGAAAGTCCATGAGGTCAATTGCAAAAGATCTCCATGTGTTTGAAGGAACTGTCAGAAATGTTGTCCACAAAAACATCGGATATGATGAGGTAAGGTCAATTTTTTTGCTAATTCTGTATAAGCTTAGTTTCAGAAAATAATTATGGCAAACTCTCAGCTTAATCAAGAAATTAGAGGCATACTGTTATTATGGTTATAAAGGCTGAGCATAGTGGTTTAGAAACATTTTGATTTTTAAAAGTTGTCAGATCTTTCATCTACAAAGTTTGTAATGAGTTAGAAACTGAAGATGGAAATGTATCACCAGTATCAAAGCATAAAAAGCATTCTAAATGCTCTGAAACCATCAGAACACCTGAATTTATCCAGGTGAATTTATGAGGAAAGGTCAATTTGTCAGAAAAAGCAAAAGAAAATTTCTACATCAGATCTAAAAGGCTCTTAAACAAACTGAAAAATCCAGCAGAAGAAGATTTGATTTGGTTTTTCTCAAACAAGAAAAACTTCAACCAAGATAAAAAAGTTAACAGAAGAAATGACAAATGGTTATGTGTAGACCCTTCTAAAGTTCCAAATGTTATGCAAACAAAATTTCCTGCAAGGCTTTAGAGTTAACTCTGCTGCCTACATTCAGGTCCTGGAAATAATTGTTAAGCCCTGGATAGACAGTGTATGCAATGGAAGGCCATATGTGTTTCAGTAAGACTCTGCACTGTCACACATGGCTCTAGTAACACAGGAATGAATGGCTGAAAATTTTCATGATCACATAACCCCTAACATTTGGCAGCCTAATTCCCCAGATCTCAATCCATTGAACTGTTACATGTGGAGCGTTGTTGAGTGAGAGGTCAATGAACATGGCCATAACACCAAAGATTCTTTGAAAGCTGCCATAGTCAGAGTAATGTCGAAAAATGAACCAGGACCGCTTGATTTGAGCATGGAGAGGATTTAGATCTCATATAGAAGCAGTTGATGAAGCTGAAGGTGGCTTTATTGAATAACATTATAGAAAAGAATATATATATATATATATATATATATATATATATATATATA
>NC_068989.1:7117852-7122327 GCF_001194135.2 Octopus bimaculoides
ATATATATATATATATATATATATATATATATATATATATACACACATATAATGGGCTTCTTTCAGTTTCTGTCTACCAGATCCACTCATAAGATTTTGGTCAGCCCAAGGATATAGCAAATGATACTTGTTCAAGGTATCACACAGTGGGACTGAACCTGGAACCATGTGGCTGGGAAGCAAACTTCATACCACACAGCCATACCTGCACTTATTGAAATCTCTTCTCCCCTGTGCCCCTGTGCATTTTCTGTTTTTTTTTTTTTCTTCTTGACAAATGTTTACCTACAGACATTCAGACTGAACTCTTTATTAATACCATGTTTATCAATGTCACCAGAGCCTGCAAAGTTCTGCGCCAATGTCCCACTTGACTAAACATTTATAAAACCCTGACTTATACGAGATCTCTTTTTCGTTTTTTATATTCAGGTTAGTAAAGGTAAACAACTGTAACCCATAACAGTGAGTCTCATCTAAGCGGTTTTATGATCACCCTATAAATTTGGTGTTCATTAGACATCAAATATTTATGACTAAGAGATGTCACAAAACAAATTTAAATAATATTTATCCATAACATTTATGACTTACAGATTTCATACATCCACATCTCGTAAATGTAGGAGATGAAACAAAATTTTACTGTAACATTTATGACTTATAGGTAGTACCATAAAAAAATATTTCTATCTGCATTACAGAGTGTTGGCAGAAAGCCATGTCTATAATGAGATTTCAGTTCCCAGTTCAACCACTTCACTTAACTTATTTCCAGAGTCGAAACAGTTGGCACCTGTTAGTTTAGTTGTCTTCTTCAGATACCTATACTTTGGAATATATCTCATACAAAACCAAATACATGGTTTTCATTAATGCAAAAGTGTTTCATAAAAATGGCTGTAGATTTTGCTGTATCTTGGGAGGGTCATTATGCCAATACTGAACACATGCACTGGTTGTGTTTCACTTCTTTTATTATTATTAGTCAATTGGTTGGCCATTTATCCAATTAAATTAACTAATTGTTTGATTAATCATTAGCAGACCTGGAATAGAGGGAGCATGCCATTGATAAGGTTCTAACTGTTACAGATGAAAGGA
The DNA here is from genome assembly GCF_001194135.2 of Octopus bimaculoides. Classification (NCBI taxonomy): domain Eukaryota; kingdom Metazoa; phylum Mollusca; class Cephalopoda; order Octopoda; family Octopodidae; genus Octopus; species Octopus bimaculoides. Next base: position 7,118,957 of record NC_068989.1, read on the forward strand.
CTTTGACAAGCCTAGCTAATTGACTGACTGACCGAACAATTAATCAAACAACTGATTAGTTAATTGGTTAAATGGTTAATCAATTAACTAATAATAATAAAAGAAGTGAAATACAACCAGTGCTTATGCTTATTTTAGTAAAATGACCCTCCCAAGATACACCAAAACTTATTTCAATACACAAGTTCACATCAAGAATCTTGAAAATCAAATAGAAAAACGAATTATAAGCTATTAAGAATATTAAATTTATCCAAAATTGGTGATTTCTTACTGAGACAAAACTAGAAATTTGTGGGGATCTGACATTGGCCCTAATAGTTGACAGTGTTTTGTGTTATATAAGCCCCACAAGCATGACAGGTATGGGTGTATGTGGTAAGACATTACATTGACCCTTGCACTGGTGGCCCCACGAGGATGACAGTTATGGGTGAATGTGGTAAGATTTGAACCCAGAAATGAAGAGCTCAAATAGGTATTTCTAAACATTCTATCGACCCTAGTATTTGACTGTAGCATGTTTTATCAGCCCCACAAGTATAACAAGTGAGATTGAACTTAGAAAGCGAAGAGCTTTGACCAATAACTCCAATGCATTTTTATCTCCTGCTCTAAACAAGTCAACTAATTTACTACCCAAAATTATCCATTATGGATCTCATAAAAAAGAAACATTTTCTATCTCGTTAATGTGTGTTATAATGGGTGTTAAGTATATTAACGCAATGTCTACAGCAAACTAGTGTTGTTAGATAAATAATTTCTGAAGCATTTCTGATTTATGAGTATCATTAAAATATATTCATCAGACATTTGATAGTGAGTTGCAACTGGCTGGGCCAATCAGTCGCCAGCTTCTTATGAATACGAGAGTTGATGTAAGATAGTTGGTAGTATTTGGGGTTTCTCAGCTAAGGGATCAATATTGTTAGAAACATTGAAGCAAAGAAGTAGCAGAAAAGTTAAACTATCAAACAAAATGCTTTATAATATCTAGATACATCAAAGGTGGTGAGCTGGCAGAAACTTTAGCACGCCAGGCAAAATGTTTAGCGGTATTTCGTCTGCCGTTACGTTCTGAGTTCAAATTCCACCGAGGTTGACTTTGCCTTTCATCCTTTCAGGTCGATAAATTAAGTACCAGTTGTGTACTGGGGTCGATCTAATCAACTGGCCCCCTCCCCCTAAATTTCAGGCCTTGTGCCTAGGGTAGACAGGGTTATCATTATCATTATTATTATTATGAGTGGATTTGGTAGACGGAAACTGAAAGAAGCCCGTCGTATATATGTATATATATATATATGTTTGTGTGTCTGTGTTTGTCCCCCCAACATCGCTTGACAACCGATGCTGGTGTGTTTACATCCCCCGTAACTTAGCGGTTCGGTAAAAGAGACCGATAGAATAAGTACTAGGCTTACAAAGAATAAGTCCCAGGGTCAATTTGCTCGACTAAAGGCGGTGCTCCAGCATGGCCGCAGTCAAATGACTGAAACAGATAAAAGAGAGATTACGAATCTGGGAATTTTTTTTTTTTAATTTAAATTTTTCTTAACGAAACACTCAAAGTCCCTTCACCCACATCGTCCACCCATCACCTCCCTGTTTTCAGAAAGATAAAAACACCGGATGTTTCACTTTCATCTGATAGATGGTGTGCACATGCTTTAACCTTACCCACAATGCATCACCGGGTCCAAGAATCGAAACCACACTCTTACAATCGTGAGTGTAACACCCTTACCACTAAGCCACGTGCCTCCACATGGTATGTATACCATAAAGTGGCAGGACAGGATCCCAGACACCAAGGTACTAATATGTGCTAACCTCCCCAGCATCCATACCATCTTGATGCAGTCTTAGCTTCGCTGGGCAGAGCATGTAGCTCGCATGTCAGACGATCGATTACCAAAAAGATTGCCCTTTGGCGAGCTGCAAAAGGGAAAGTGCTCACAAGGCGGCCAGAAGAAGTGCTTTAAGGACACACTGAAAGCCTTCAACATCGACCGTGCAACTTGGGAGCAGTCTGCTCTAGACAGGGAAAGGTGGTGATCAGCTGTCCACAAGGGTGCCAACACATGTGAGACCAATAGGATCGCTGCTGCAGAAGACCGCAGACAAGCCAGGAAGAACAGAGCTAACAACCGTGTAGCAGGCGCTACTGTTCCCTGTCCACACTGTCAAAGACTCTTTTGGTTGCAGATTGGCCTCACTAGCCATCTGCGGACTCACAAAAAAAAAGTCCATCCATCGCCACCCCAGGATGACTAGATGGTCTTCGTCGCGTTGACGGACAAACTACATGTGTACCATTCTGATCATTGCTGCACTGGCTGGACAGTGAGCAAGCATTGCATGACTGGCAACTTTCAATCACTTGAAACTGGTGAAATTAATGAGTTTTTGCGTGAAATAGAAATGATGAACGTTGCATAACGAAGTGAAAACAAAAAAAATGTCTCAATAAAAACTGGACGAGAAAGAAAAATGGAAATATTATTTCAATGTATTGCGATTTGTCAGTTGAGGGAAAGAAGACTCAAATGTCAACATCATCACCATCATCATCATCATCGTTGTCATCATCATCATCATCATCATCATAATTGTCATTGCCTTCATCATTATCATCATCACCATTGTTGCTATCATCATCATTGTCATCATCATCATTGTCATCATCATTGTCATCGTCATCATCATCATTGTCATTGTCATCACCATCATCTTCACCATCATTACCACTGTCATCGTCATCATTGTCATCGTCATCATTGTCGTCATCGTCATCATCATTATCATCCTCATCATCATTGTCATCATCATCACTATCACCATCATCATCATTGTCATCATCTTCACCATCCTCTTCAACCTCCTACTCTCCATCTGTGACAGTGGTGGGGTGAGGGTGGGGGTGAGGGACGAGTGAAGGAAATCAGAGTCAAGGAGGAGGAGTCAGAGAGAGAAAGGAGGAGGTAATAAAAGACCATAAACAGGGTACAGTGTGAGTTGTGTAAAGGGTATAACTGGTACCATTTAGAGTAGTGAAGCAGATGAGTTATTGGAGGGAAGGATTGGCAGGGCCTCGGGCTTTACTGGGATGAACGAGTCTTCTGAAGCACAACATATTGCCATTCCACTTGGCCCTTTGTCAGCTCCACATCTTCCTGTGTCTCCCTCTTTCCACGGTTCTGTCAATGTTTAGCAATCACTACATCTACTTCTTTATGCATGTATATATATATATATATATATATATATATATATATGTGTGTGTGTGTGTGTATACATATATATACATATATATGTATACATATATATACATATATATGTATACATATATATATATGTATACATAT
>NC_068989.1:7127322-7130201 GCF_001194135.2 Octopus bimaculoides
TATATATATATATATATGTGTGTATATGTATATATATAGATGTGTATATGTATATATATAGATGTGTATATGTATATATATAGATGTGTATATGTATATGTGTATGTATATATGTATATATATATATGTATGTTTATATATGTGTGTATATTTATATATATATGTATGTACGTATATATATATATATGCATATATATATATATACACACACACACACACACACACACACACACTCTCTCTCTCTCTCTCTCTCTCCCACACGCATGCACACACACACACACATGTATATAACAAAGTAAAGTTGAGTGTTACCGCACAGGTAAAAATATAAGGAAAAGAATCTGAAAACGCAGGAGTCTTTTAAAAGTATTTATTAACTTAACCAGTTTCACTTATTTAAAAAGACATTCAAAAGTAAAAGGATGAGGCTATGTGTATCCTCTGTGGTGCCAAAAATTAGTTTACAAAAATGCATTGAAATCAAGTGATAATGTCTTTGACAATGATAAGAAAAGGCTTGAGGCTTTGTATATTCTCTGTGATGAGTCAAAAAATGGTTTACAGAAAACCATTCATATCAGGTAATAAGAATTTTTCATAATGATACGAAGAAAAAATTAGTTTAAATGAATATATCTCGATCAAGTGTTAGAGTCTTTGACAAGAAGATAGAATACGTGTATCCTCTGAGATGATTCAAGAAATAGTTTGCATAAAAACATTCAGATCAGATAATAAAATTCTTTATAATGATAAGAAGATGAAAATTAGAAGAAAATTAGTTTACAGAAATATTGCATAATCTACATTTTCAATTCCATGTTGGAACTTCAAGAGCCTTAGTGTTTCTTTTGGTAGCAATTTCCTGTTCTTGGATTGCAAATGCCTAGGCTTTGAATCATGATGTGACGTAGTGATCGCAAGTCCAAGAGAAGCTTTGCTTCGTGTCAATATTACTCTCTTCTTCAAGTCTTAGGAAAACATAACCCATGCATGAACTTTTTGGGGTATGCTGAGTGTTTCACCTTCAGGTCTCCTTTGAGGTATATAAATACGGCTGATCTGGGGTTGTATAAGAGGCCATCAGCAAGAGAGTACTTCCTAGGAGATCACTGCTGACACGTTGGATATTGTTCGCTTCACTTTTGTGTACTAAGTTAATGGATCTATTTTTGCTGCTGTTGTTTAGCAAAGTGCTGTCTGAGACAGATTTTGTGGCATTCGAAGGTTGTCTGCACTGATCTCAAGCCTCTACCTCCTTTATCTCTTCTTAGAGCCTTTCAATATCACTATTTCTGTGAAGATTTCCAGATGATGTCAAAATCTTACCAATTTTAATGTCAACGGAGTGGATTTCTTCTACAGACCAGTTAAGTATCCCAAATGTTGGAATACACTGGTACTGCAATATATTCCATATAAATAATTAGTGTACATTTAAACACAAAAAGCGGTAACCCTTAACAGGTCACCTTACATGCTAGAAGGAACAGACAAAAGTCCAAAACCACAGTTAAGAGCAATTTCGAAGGAAATGAAAAATACAAACATTTACCATGTTTTACAGCCAGACCTAGATTTCAAACTTTAATTACCAAATAAAATGACTCCTATATATATATATATATATATATATATATGTATGTATATATGCATGTGTATATATATATGTATTTATCCAAATAGAAAATGGGTGTGTAAACATCAAAGACTAAATCCACGGGAATTAAGGATCGAATTAATAAAAATTCTTTAAATTACAGTAAACCCAAGAAGGACTGATTTGTTTGCTTATACATAATTGGCTAAAATGATTTCTAGACGCTGCTGCTGATGATGATGATGATGATGACGACGATGATGAGGAGGAGGAGGAGGAGATTGAGGATGAGGAAGTGGAGCAGGAGAAGCACAACTTCTACCTGTGTTTACACACATACATAGCATACTTATATATACACTTACACATGTGCACACGCACACATATGCACATAGTGGAAAGAACCTCGAGGAGAGTTTTAGCAAGTGGTCCTCAGAGGAGAAACCCCTTTTAGGCAAGTGTTTCGGCCCTTAACTCCTGAGACTCGACGGGTGGGGTCGGGCCACATCCGAGTCATGACTCCCGGATGTCCACCTTCTGTCAATTTTAGTACGCCTTAGGTGGGATTGGTTTTTCTGGTTTCTAGCACTGCTGTGACGTGTGCTGCGGCCCTGAGAAGGGCTAAGTACCCGTTTCCAGCTGGGTACTCTGGCGAGCGCTCGGACGACCCAAGTGTGAGGGTTCTTTGTTCTCACGGTCCCAGCGGGATTTGAACCTGGATCGCCAGTTCCAGAGGCACAGGCCTACAAGACTACGTTTGAATTGGGGCAAATTAAGCCTTATGAAGTTGACCTTTGTTCCTCCTAGACCAGATCCAACTTGAGGCCTTCTCCGCACATACAGTATTATGTTTGTGACAAGCTACTTATGTTTCATGTTAGAAGAAAGATGCCTGGCTTAGCATTACTCTAACCTCAACCAAACCAGACATTTTTCACCTGATATGAAACTTATATAGTTTATCTCCAATAAGACACCATATATAAAAAATATTCATATCTTTCAAATGTGTTGAGTGCTTTATTTTGCTGATTCTATCAACAAACGAACACCACATTCTATACACATACACATATACACGTGCGTGTGTATGTGTGTGCAAGCGTGTATGTATAAATGGAATATTTTATATACACTTTCATATATATATATATATATATATATATATGTATGAATTAAAATATGTGTAGACACAGACATGTTATATATATTCACACATAAATATTTATATATATGTGCATATATATATATGTGTATATATATATATATATATATATAT
>NC_068989.1:7132235-7135798 GCF_001194135.2 Octopus bimaculoides
CATCATCATCATCTTCGTCTTTATCATCATCATAATCATCATCATCATCACCATCATCATCATCATAACCATCATCATCATCATCATCTTCGTCTTTACCATCATAATCGCTACCACCCTCCACACGATGAACGTCCCCAACACCACCGTCTTACCCCTCCACCGCCAATCTCATCATCATCACCACCACCAACCAATATCATCAACGCCATTATTATCCCCTTCATCACCTCAACAACAACAATAACAACAACCATACTTATCACCACATTTTAAGATTTTCCACTTATCGACACACCTGTCGCTTCACCGAGGCCTTGATCATTCTACGGCCCATCGTTCACTTGAAACCTGCATAAAGTAACCCTTTCGTGTCTAGGTTCTCATAAGTCCTCATCTGCCTAACCGTAGTGAAACAAAATGGCCAGGAAAATCGAAAGGTTTCGGGTTAGGGTTTCTTTTTGTCGAACCGCTAAGTTACGGTGACGTAAACACCAACATCGGTTGTCAAGCGATGGTGGGGGGACAAGCACAGACGCACAAACACATACATACATACATACATATATATATATATATATATATATACATATATACGACGGTCTTCTTTTAGTTTCCGTCTGCCAAATCCACACACAAGGCTTTGGTCAGCCCGAGGCTATAGTAGAAGACACTTGCCCAAGGTAACACACAGTGGGACTGAACCCAGAACCATGTGGTTCGTAAGCAAGCTACTTACCACACAGCCCCTCCTGTGCCTTGTCAGTGAACAAGCCAAGCAAGTACCATAATTTCTTAATTTCTTCTTTCTGCGTTCTCTTTTAAAACGCATTCAGCTTCAACGTCCTTGCCATAAACTTTACATAATATTCTTTCATTGGCCTTATTTACTCCATTCCCAGCTTACAAAACCTCCACCTACCCAAAATGATGATTCATTGATCTTATTTACACCACTTCCCGCTTACAAAGCAAAACAAAAAAATATAAATAGGAGAAAAACATCCATTCAAATTAAACTGAAACACACGCAAAATTTTGGCTTTATTCTTTTCAAAATAACGATTATCTTTGTTGAAACAAAACCATTTATTGTTTTCATAATTTTTAAGCAATAGAATTTATAATTATTCATAACCAAAGATAACGAATTAAAAAGAAGAACTTAACTGATTATGTTACAAGCATGTTTCTGATATTTTCGTATTCTTTTGAGTTTTTACGCCTCTTAAAATCAAACTGCTAGCAGCAGTGTTTTGCATTATAATTTGAACTATCCTTCCTGAATTGAACATCAGCAAAGAATAAGTCTTTGGCTTCTAATAGACTTGCTGACAACTTTGAGTTAGGGATCTGTCATACGTTTTCTATAGGGTTCGACAGAAATGAATATATAATTTGTTATACTCTTTTACTCTTTTACTCTTTTACTTGTTTCAGTCATTTGACTGCGGCCATGCTGGAGCACCGCCTTTAGTCGAGCAAATCGACCCCAGGACTTATTCTTTGTAAGCCTAGTACTTATTCTATCGGTCTCTTTTGCCGAACCGCTAAGTTAGGGGACGTAAACGCACCAGTAACTGTTGTCAAGTGATGTTGGGGGGACAAACACAGACACACAAACATATACACACACATACATATATATATATATATATATATATATATATATATATATACGACGGACTTTTTCAGTTTCCGTCTACCAAATCCACTCACAAGGCTTTGGTCGGCCTGAAGCTATAGTAGAAGACACTTGCCCAAGGTGCCACGCAGTGGGACTGAACCCGGAACCATGTGGTTGGTAAGGAAGTACTTACCGCACAGCCATTCCTAAACAAACACGAGCAACGGATAAAGAGAAAGATGCTTTGCTAATGAAGAATTCTTCTGACAATCCAACAGGAATGAGGGCTGCATCAGTTGCCTGTTAGTACTTACTACAACAGAGGAATAGAACTGGAGTAAGGTGGAATGAAGTGCCTTGCTCAAATGCATTACACGCTGTCCGGACCAGAAACTGAAGTTATGACATTTTGAATCATAAATTGAACACCTCCAATCACCATGCTGTGAGTCTATAATGGTTCGATAGCATTGCAGCAGTTAAATGAATCTAACTGAGATGGAATATTTGCAGTGAAGCTGTGAAAAACAAAAACGATGTTTTTTTTTTATTCCTGATGATGATGTTGAGGACGACGACGATGGTGACAATGATGATGATGATGAATTCTGCCTCTCTGCTCCGATAGATTCTCTGCAACTAATTAATCCTCTCCCTCATTTTTATTATACAAAGCATATAAATCCTATTAGCACCACATCCGATATCTTCCTCCGTATATAACCATTGCTTTTCTAGTCTTCTTATCTAAATCAACATCTTCTTTATTCCCCTTTAGGATTCCTCCACTCTACCTCAAAACAGATACGATCCACGTGTTAATGGCCAGTCTCATTTTCCCCATTTAGCTTAGATTTAATCACTAATTTCAACCTCCTGACGTTATTCTTTTGCAAATATTTCCTTTAAACCGTTTTCCTTTATCTTATCAACTTCTGTTCTCACCCTCTAGGCCTATCTTTTTATTAGCTTCCTTATCTGATAATTATATCCTATTATGCCATTTTCCCTCTTTTCATTATTAATACTACACACATTTTACTCTCAAATTACATCCAAATGTCTTTTCACTCTTGGCAAACAGCTTCAAGCCATCCATAAATAAATGATTGATTTTTATGCCACCTGAATCTTATTACATACCCATCACTTTACTATTTGTAGTATTACTGTTAATGTCATCAAGCACAGCAGCAAAACGGCCCAAAAAATATCAAAAAGAGGAAAGCTATCACCCTGGAAAATTCTTTTATTGGCCTCAATTCTGTCTAATTTTTCAGCAGAATAAATTAATTTTATTTTCCAACAATTCACACGTTTTGCATCCAGTTCATTTGTATCTTCTGCTATCCCCTATCATGTCAAAACATTCGGCAACCAGCTAATTTTCCTCAAATTATACGCTACCGTCTTGAAAAAGAAAGGATACATTAGATAATGAAAGCTTATGCAAGGGTGGTTGAATGGCTGGGAGGTTTGCTTCGCCTCCACACGTTTTCAGGTATTGGCCTACTGCGTGGCACTTTGGGCAAGTATCTTTTACGACAGCCCCGGATCGACTAATGCCTTGTAATAAAATTTAGGAGACGGAAATTGTGCGGAAGCCTGTCGTGCATATCTATATATATATATATATATATATATATATATATATATATATATGAAATTAGCATGACGAAAGAATAAACAATTATGTTATAAACTCCATTGGCTTACAGCTGTTTCTGCTATAGGGTACAATGCACTCATAATTGAGTGCTTAAGTATCACCGTATAGTTTCAAACATGAAGTGCAGTTTTATTTGGGAAAACATTTACATTTGTATATATATATATACACACACACACACACACAGAGAAAAGTATCATGTACACACACACACTAACACACACACATGCGGGTCATATACTTAAATGCATACATAAAACTTTTGCC
>NC_068989.1:7135857-7139402 GCF_001194135.2 Octopus bimaculoides
ATATATATATATATATATATATATATATATATACTCATGTTTAAAGTTCTATTTCTATATTTATATCATGAAATATAACGCGTGTGTATAAGCATATGCATCTGTCTGTGCTAGTACCTGTGTGTGTGTGTGTGTGTGTATGTGTGTGTGTGCATGCGCTACATATAAATAAACCCTGTAAACAACTCTTCAATCAATGCTAATCACATTACGAGCCAAAAATTATGAACCATATTGCTTTTGTTTGACAGTTCAAATATAGATCAAATATTGTTATACTAGGTAATTAATCTATCATTTAATATTATGACTTAATTAGGAGATAAATGGGTAGAGTCCATGTTTTTTTCTGCAAGAACTTCGGGAATCTTAATGGAAAAAGGAGAGGAATCCATTCTCCATAGTTCATGTTGAGCAAGGCGCAGGAGTGGCTGTGTGGTAAGTAGCTTGCTTACCAACCACATAGTTCCATGTTCAGTCCCACTGCGTGGCACCTTGGGCAAGTGTCTTCTTCTATAGCCTCGGGCCGAAAGTTATACTGTCGTTAAGGAATGCCAAGTTAACTCGCCGAAGATATTATCTCGAATAACAATTTGACTCAAAGAGAAGTAAAAGTAATAAAATAGGTAAGAGGAAAAATAAAACAGAGACTATTCCAGTGTTACGACGTACAGTTACATTGCCGGCTTGGTAGAAACCGTAAGATATATTAAAGAAATATGTAACTCTTATCAAATGCGTTAAGTACCACTTTTGTTTGTCCATGCACTCGTGTGTGAATATCACATGACATCAGTGTGAATGAGCTTTGCATAGCATTCTACAAGATTTTACCCGAATCTTATTTAACTACGTGTGTGTGTGTGTATGTATACGCACACATGTATGTACGTACGCACGTACGTATGTATGTATTACAGTTCTATATTTAAGAGATGGGGAATTATGTACATTAATTACATTATTTACATTTGACGGATGTTTGTCTTCATCTTGTTTGTTGTTAACACGACGTTTCGGCTGATGAAGGCTGGAGGGTATATCAGTCGAAATGAGTTAACAACAAACAAGATGAGGACAAATATCCGTCAAATGTAAAATAATGTCTTGGATGTCTCTATAACTTCTTAAATTGCTGAAGAATTTGGCGGTCAGGCAGTTTGGCTTAAATGGTAAAGCATTTTAACCGGATATTAGAGGGATGCGAGTTCGATTCTCATGGCTGGCTGCCGACAAATTTTTCTGCTTCTAAGAAGAAAAAAGGATTTTATCCTTTATATCTATACTGTTCAGTATCTATGCGTTGAATAAAATTTATTTTTCTACTTGTTCTACCAGACATTTCAGCGCTTCGAAAAACAAACTTGTTTGTTTACATACGGCGTAATGTAAATAATATAAATAATGTACGTATGTGTGTATGTAAAGCGTGTAGTTAACAGGTATTGTTGTCGTAAATAGGGTGAGCACTTGAATTCTCGACCACTGACTGTTATGTCAGCATATACTTGGAAGTGACGAAGTAACGTTGTTTTTCCCGTCATCACCGTTTTTATTTTATATTTCTGAACCAGAGAAGAGACATAAAGCATCCCGTAATTAAAAGGTATGATGCTGCCAGTAAATCTTGCTAATGCGATAATAAATGTCGACTTAGTAACGCTGGTGTGAAAGATATGTTTCGCGTTATGAGCGACTGCTCTGAAATGTCAACAAGTTTATTATGGTGTAATGAAATGTGATGTCATCATAATGAAAATGTAACACTAATGCCACAGTTTAGAATTTGGAAAGCCAGATAATCAGGAAATCATCATTAGTAGTAGTAGTAGTAGTAGTAGTAGTAGTAGTAGTAGTAGTAGTAGTAGTAGTAAGAGGAGGCGGAGGGGGGAAGTGAGAAAGAGGGGAGGAGAAAAGTCGTAGTATAGAAGTAGTAGTAGGAGGAGGATAGAAGGAAGAGGAGGAGGGGGAGGAAAATGAGAAAGAGGGGAGGAGAGAAAGTAGTAGTAGGAAGAGGATAGTAGTGGTAATAGTAGGAGGAGGAGGAGAATAGTAGGAGTAGGACGACGAAGAGGAGGAGGGGAGGGGAGGAGGATAAATAGTAAGAGAAGGAGGAGGGGAGGGGGAGGAAGATAAATAGTAGGAAGAGAAGGAGGAGGAAGAATAAAAGTTGTAGTAGTAGTAGTTGTTGTTGGGTGGTAGTGGTGATGGTGGCGGTGGTAATGTTGTTCAACCCACGTAAGACCTGGTCGAGCAAGTCTATGGACCAAATGTATCCCATCCATGATCAGCTCGTTTTGTTTTGGGGTTTTTTTGTGGTGGCTGTATTTGTAGAACTACATTAATGTGTCACTTCCTTAAGACGTTTGTGTATGGTTTCAAAACAAACATCGTTGCTATTTCTAGCCAACAGAACGTTCACATTTAATTCTTTTGCTGTCTCATAATATTTCCAGAAGGGCGAAAGTTTGGCAGAGTCATTAGCGCGCTGGACAAAATGCCTTGCCGTATCTGTAGCAGCTCTTTACATACTGAGTTCATACCCTGCCGAGGTTAGCTTTGCCTTTTATCACACCGGTGTCGATAAAATAAAGGGCCAGTCAAGCCCCAGGATCGATGCAATGTACTAACCCCTCCCCGACAAAATTTTAGGTCATGTGACTATGCTGGACAACTATTTTCTGTAGTCTCCTGCAGTGGATCAGAACATATCGCTTCACAGAGAGTAGTCCGTTAGCCATTTTTGAGACCGATGTATATCATTACAATTGTGACAGTTTCAATTGCTTTTGTACTTCAGGCTCTTAAGATCACGTACAGAAATCACCCTGAGTTGCATCACATTGACGTCGATAATCTAAAGAACCAGTTTCGTACTAGAGTCGACATATATATGATCCGAAAAATCTTGCAAGTTCCTTGCAATAAACCTCCAAGTATTAACAAATATGAAATCATTCTATCATTTTACAAGCTATATTCAAGCTACATATTTTTGTATACCGGTGTTTCGTTATATTGACTTAGATCGAACAAAAATAGGCGATATTATATCATATCATATCATATAATATCATATTATATTATATTACATTATATTATATTATATTATATTATATTATATTACATATTATATGATGTATTACACGTGTTTACAGAACGTGACAGCGCTTATCACAAACGTGTAAAGATACGAAAAGCAAATATGATATTTAATATTAAATAATATTATCTCGTAAATTTAGCTTGGAGTGGATCACTACCAATGATAAGTTAGACGAAATAATATTAAATGACAATTTATATTTGGTGCTTCGTTGAAGACTTTCATAGCAAAGAAGTCCTCGAAAGTGCGCAGCTCTTTGATAAAATAGATTATATCATACACTAAAAGCATCCTCAGTGAACATTTTTAATATTTTATGGTTGGAAATGCGGTTGAACTGAGTTGGTGTTGATTTATTTGGCAAAAATAGGCAATATTTCCCCGCTACGTTTATTAACAAGTTTTCATTGTGCACTTTTGCGTTTATGCAAACGAAAGC
>NC_068989.1:7140059-7143814 GCF_001194135.2 Octopus bimaculoides
ATATATATGTATGTATGTATGTATGTATGTATGTCCGTATGTATACATATACACTCACATCTCTCTTTAATAAAGTAACAATATTTCGAGTGAAAATACCCTCTTTCAAAGCGTAAGAACGGGAGGGTATGTTTGGGTTCGCTACAGCCTCAGGTTTGAACAATGTCATAAGAGGCGTGTCCTGAAAGCTTGAAAAAAGTTAGGGGTTGGATATTAAGCTGCATGGAGCTTTATCTAGAATCTAATATAAATGGGTGGGGTAAAATCCACATGTGTAAGAAAAACGGGGGATGAGATCGTACGCTGTTCGGTTGCCCGTGGGAGTGTCTAAGTTAGCCAATGGGCTACTTTCAAATACGAAAATATACTGCAACCAATGAAAATAAATTGTTCTTGGAAATTTATAATTCAACCCTGTTTGTCTTGCAATATGTGCAAGGTTACAAAGGCGGTGAGCTTGAAGAATCTTTACCGCGCCGGGCAAAATTCTTAGTGGCATTTCGTCTGTCTTTTCGCTCGGAGTTCAAATACCACCGGCGTCGGCCTTGCCTTTCATCCTTTCGGGATCAATAAAATAAGTAGTAGTTGAGCACTGGGGTCGATGTAATTAACCTTGTCCCTCCCTCCAAAATTGCCGACCTTGTGCCAAAATGTGAAAGCTATATCTAGGATAAGGAAATTTTATCAGCGATGGTCATACTTGCATTCGAATTTATAGACACCATGTATGTACGTACAGCCCAACAATTTTAAGCGCTGTCCTAAGCTAAACCACGTAAAAGAAAAGAACACGGAAATATGGTATTCTCCAATTCTACAAAAGAATTCTGTCCATATGCTTGCATTTTTTGAACCGAAAAACTATGTCCGATCTTTCAGCTACGCAAAATTTGCATCTCTTTGATTTATTTATATATAGCGAAGATTTCTCCATTATTCTCCACTTGATTGCATGTGGCATGCATTTGGTCTTTTGATCCCATAGAAAGCTAGTAAACTTAGTGGCCTTATTTATATCAATGTGTCGAAAAACAAAAAACTGGTAGCGTGCAAAACGGTTTTTAAAATTGCCTTCGCATATACCGATGTAATTTTTTTCCTCTATTATGATGTCTTGGAGCACGGCTGTAACTTCAGCTTCATAAACATCTGCGTTTATACACACACACACATGTATAAGTATGTATGTTTATATATATGTATATATACCTATATCATTTCCAGTTTATCGTTCTTCGAAGTAAATTGTTCTTAGTTTTGCTGTAGTCGTTGTTATTGTATTTTTAATCGGATTCTTCTTAGTTGTCTATTCTAGTTGTCAACTTTGGTCTGTCTTCATGTTCAACTATCTTTTTCTATATTGTTTTGCTTTTGTTTCATGGAATATCTATTTGTGTTTTACTATACTTTTTGTATTTTACTTTCGACTCATTTTGTTGCTGTACATGTTTGTTGCTTGTTAGCAACATTCTTCCCCGTCAGCTTTTTTTAAAAAACTATTGTAACTTCATATTTGGGTATCTTTTCTGCTTCTTTTATTATATTGTTATCTCCTCCATTCGTAATAGCTGGTTACATAGTAAGTTCTTTATTTTGGGATATACTTCATCTTATGAGTATTTGTGTCTGCATCGAGGGTGACGTTTCAGTAGTTATTTTGTTGATCTTTGTTTTTTAAAAAATTGTTATTTAGGAAATGATGTATATATTTAAATATTTTGAAAGAATATTTAGATGGAACATTTTAAGATACTTTGATAGATCGCCAAGAGGAAATATTTAAAATGTTATTTTAGAAGTGAAATATATTTAAATGGTATTTTGAAAGAAAGCTAAGACAAAACATTTAAATATTTTGAAAGAACGCTTAAAGGAAATAGTAAAAACAAAATTTTGGGAGTGATATGTATTTAAAGGATATTTTGATAAAAAAAGAACGTGGAGACAAAATATTGAAAGGACATTTTGAAAGCACGTATATAGTGAAAGGATAATTTTTATAAAAAAGGAGAAAATAAGAAAAAAGAAAAACTCTGAGACGAAAGATTTAAAGAATATTTAGTGAGTGATGTACAAGTAAAATCTTAGTATGAAAGATAAAACAACGGAAAATGAGCACAAAAAAGTCCAAATTGAAAGCACTGATGGTATATATATTTAAAGTATGCATTGAAATAGTAAAAGCACACACACACACACACACACATATATATATATATATGTATGTATGCATGTATGTATGTATATTTATATATATTTATGTACATATTGAGAATGGATGCGTATTTATAATTGTATATTTCGTAAAATGAACACAAAGAAATAGTTACTCCGGAATAAAAAGCTTGCAGTGTATTAGGAAAATGGCATAAATTACTAATCGACAGCGATGAAGTGGTTTTTGAATTAGTATTACTGAATGTACCCAGTAATATATACGAGTGCGTGCGTGTGTGTTTGTGTGTATGTGTGTGTGTGTGTGTGTGTGTGTGTGTGATCGTGCGCGCATGATACATCCGTGTTGCGCAATGCACATCGTTTGTTTACTTTATTGTACAATATTCTTCGAATATTTTTGTACCACCCTTAACCCTATCTCCACCCTTTCTCGTTTTGTTTCCCGTTCTTTTTTGTTCTCTCTCTCTCTCTCTCTCTCCCTCTCTCTCTCTCTCTCTTTCTCTCTTTCTCTCTCCCTCCTCTTTCCTTCTTACTCTACATTTTTCCACCCCTACTCTTATTTCTTTATTGCCCACAAGGGGCTAAACATAGAGGTGACAAACAAGGACAGACAAACGGATTAAGTCGATTACATCGACCCCAGTGCGTAACTGGTACTTATTCAATCGACCCCGAAAGGATGAAAAGCAAAATCGACCTCGGCGGAATTTGAACTCAGAACGTAGCGGCACGGTGTGCTAACGTTTCTGCCAGCTCGCCGCCTTCCACCCCTACTCTTACTCCCTCTTTCTCCATCCGTTTCCGCCCTCACTTGCACCTTCCCCCCTCTCTCTCTTTCTTTCTCTGCTCCTTAGCTCTCTCTCTCTCTCTCTCTATCTCTCTCTCTCTCTCCCTCTCTCTTAGTCATTTGCCCTCTCTTTCTACCTCTTCTCCTTCCTTCCCTCTCCCTCCCTCTCTCTGTCACCTCCTCTTCCTTCTCTCAACACTTCTACTTCCATACCACGTGATCGGTGCCCGGTAAAAAGCGGTGTCGTTCTTTTTTGCCCTACCTCTGACCAGACTGGTCAGAGAATAGAACTTATTCTATCTTCTCTTTGCGCAACCCCATTTAGTTCGTTCGACAGATACAACGCTCTTTCTGCTGAATTTATGGTATATCTATAATTATTACTACGTTCTTCTTCGTTCGTATATAGCCGTAAGGCTTCGTGCTGTTATACATGCATAATTCACTGTCAGTTGTATTTATATAACGTCTTGTTTGCTTCTATCTTGGCGCACATTCGCTAGCTTTTCCCCAGAAGCTTCATAAAAGTACTGGCGGCTACAAAACTGAACAGTATCAAAAGTAATTGGCGTGAAACTGTTATATTTTGCGTCTTTGACTGAAGAGGAAAATTCAGCTGCGAATATTCCGTGTTATTGTTGTCTAATTTCCCGTCCGTTTAGTTTTCGCCTACTATCCCGTTTGCTCTGCTTTCGTCTAACCTTTCTTCTTGAATTCTTTCTGTTTAACCCTTGATACATTCGTGTAGCGCAATGTACATCGTTTGTTTAGTTTATATATATATATATAT
>NC_068989.1:7144466-7145525 GCF_001194135.2 Octopus bimaculoides
ATATATATATATATATATATATATATAATTCAATACTAGGAAAAACAATTTCCTTTATCGGGATGGAAAAAATCCAATTTTCCACTGGTTTTTCAGTAAATACCTAATATGTCTGAGAAAAACTTTTCACAACCCAAAAAGATATATATTCAATATAGAAAAATTAAAAGAAAATGGAGATTTATGATTGACATATTTTAAATATAATTTATTAACATAATATATTGCAATAATAATATAATATGAATAGAAATACAAATATTAATCCTATAAATTGTTTCGATCCATTCCCCATAACGAATTTATAAAAAATTCATATTTGTGGGTATGAAACTCATCAGGGGAATATTTGATGTAAGGATTGTTTTATTCCTAGAATAGACTGCATTAAATTTGTTTGTAAGCGTGAGCGTCAATAATTTTAGAATATAATAAAAATAAAAATAAAAAATTCAAATAAATAAAAACTATAACGGCCATAAATATTCTTGTGCACTTTTAATAATATTAATTTAGAAATATATCTGCCCATTATATTTCATATATAAAAAATCTAAATAATATGCTAAGAATTTATGGCGGAGTAAGAAATATCTTCTTTTATTCCTCATATTATTAAGAAACAAATAAATTTTATTCAGACAAAATATTCAGAAAAATTGGTTAATCTGAGAGAAAAAAAAACAAAAAAAAAAACCCACTATTAATTATGGTTAAATAGCAAAAAAAAAAAAAACTAATTACAATACTTTGTCTTCACTAGGCTAATACTGAATAATATTATAAATTACACTATATTCATTATTTATAATCACCTATACTAAAATTGAAAAAAAAAAAAAATACGTAGTTTTATTAAGAAAATAACATTCGAAAAAAATTAAACAATAAACATACAGTATCATAATGTGTGTGTGTTTGTGTGTGCGTGCGTGCGTGTGTGTGTGTGTGTATGATTAATATTTGCATTTTTATTCATGTTATATCATATCATATTATTATTGTTAATAAATTATATTCATAATATGTCAATCGTAAATCTCAATTTTCTTCATATAT
>NC_068989.1:7145869-7146858 GCF_001194135.2 Octopus bimaculoides
TAGAATAATAAGAAAATTTCTTGGTACAGTATAATATATTTGAAAAAATGTGTAGAGATAGCTTTTGGTGGGGAGGGTAATTTTTATCTTAAATGGTAATGTTTACAGTTACTCTAATGAGTTTTGAGCTTTTCTTACAAGTATACAAATAAAAAAATAAAAACAGAAAATAAAAATAGAAAATAAAAGATAAAACTATAAAAAAATAATATAAAAAAATGATAAAAGAATACAAAAAGTAAATACAACAGCATGCGTGAAAAAACATGAAAGAAGAAAAGAAGAAAAAGAAAAAGATAAAGGTGGAAAAGAAGGAAGAAAGAACACGAGGAAGAGCAAGATGAAGGAAGAAGGAAGGTAAAGAGGAACAGGAAGAAGGAAGAAGACAAAAAGGGAATCCTTCGAACTGAGGTCACCTTATACATCCTTCACAGCTGGCACGGTGTGCCCCCCCCACCTAATCACACATATATATATATATATACACACACACACACATTTACACACCTGCATATACGTACACACTTACATACACATACATTTGCACATACACCCACACACAGGGGGAAGTAAGAGAATGAATATAGAAGTGAGATGCATAAGGATATTGTATTTGCAATTCAACTATTTGTGTATTAAGGCTACCATCGTTTTCATGCTTAGAAAATATCTTAATATCTTAATTTTTCAAGCCTATCAAATGGATGAATGTTGTTTGTCTCCACTTTCGATGAAAACATATATAAATACGAATATACATGCATATATGTGTGTGTGTGTGTGTGTGTGTGTGTGTGTTTATGTATGTACACACACACACATTTTTTTCGTGGTTTGGGTTTGGCTGCCCTCTCTAGAATGTAAGGCATCCTGTTAAGGGTCACCTCTCTGTGTATAAATGCTATTCACTTTATATATACACACACACACACACACACACACACACACATATATATATATATATATATATATATATATATATATATATA
>NC_068989.1:7146939-7149692 GCF_001194135.2 Octopus bimaculoides
ATATAGTACAAATGTTGTACACACGTACACACACAGACACACACACATATATATATATATAGTACATAAACTGTTCATATATGTGTATATACGTGATTAAATTATAGGTATATATATATATATATATATGTGTGTGTGTTTTCATCCAAAATGGAGACGAACACCATTCTTCCATGTAATCGGCTTGAAAAATTGTTAAGATATTAGAATATTTTCTTAATTTGAAACCATTAGTAGCCTTAATACACAAATGAAGAAATTTCATCCATGAAGAAATTGTTCGACCTTTACGTATATACATATGTCGACATAAATCAATGTCCGGCAGCGTTGTCTTTAACATGAAATAAGGTAGATAAGAATGGTGACCACAAACACTGTTGTCCAGAAAACCCATTATCGATTTTTTTTTTAAATTTCAAAGTAATAAACGATTTCTTATGCTGCTCCGGAAAATTTCAGAGGAATTAGCAGTTAATATCTTCAGGTAAAAAAAAAAACAAAAAAAAACGTTATTTTTGAGCAAGGTCACGTACGTCACACTTTTTGGGACCTCTTCAAAAATTCAGCATACATTCCAGGTGAAATATTTTTCGTTTAATACTTGTCTGAACAGATAAATTCTACTGGGAAAATGGATTTATGTTCGAGATTTATGTCCTAGCTGTTTTATAATATTTGTCTCTGGCTGTCACATAAGTCACACGAGAACGGCGCAGACGGAAGTATTTCCTTTGAATGGTTCTTCTGTAATAAACGATATTACTGACCTTCTGCCAAGTCCTTGTTGTGGTGTAATGGCATGCGAGCCCCAATGACCCTAGGATCTATGTCAGCGATTTTAAACGCCATGAATTTTTAGTTCTTTTTACACTAAAATGTGTCGGTTTTTAATAAATTTTTATTTATCCGTTGTCAAGGTGTAGTTATTTGTACATAAAAATTGTAGATTTCGAATAGATTTCTATTTTTCTCAACTTCGCTCAAAGCGTCTTTAAAAAAGTGAAATTAACGTGCAAGTGGCTGAGCACTCCACAGACACATGTACCCTTAACGTAATTCTCGGGGATATTCAGCGTGACACGAAGTGTGACAAGGCTGGCCCTTTGAATTACAGGCACAACAGAAACTGGGAGAAAGTTGTGGTGAAAGAGTACAGCAGGGTTCGCCACCATCCCCTGCCAGAGCCTCGTGGAGCTTTAGGTGTTTTCGCTGAATAAACACTCACAACGCCCGGTCTGGGAATCGAAACCGCGATCCTATGACCGCGTGTCCGCTGCCCTAACCACTGGGCCATTGCGTCTCCACTAAGGCTCAAAATATACATAATTTTAACTTCACTCAAAATGACATTTCTCATCTTGATTTCGCTCAAACGACTGGACACAGAGTAGGAGGGTTCCATGCTGGGATAATCAGACGATTGAAATCAGACCAATATGGACCAACACTTACCAGATATAAATATTCGCTTGCGTAGGGCTAATACTCCTTACACATTTTCTGAAGGATCGATGGAAACCCAAAACTAGACCTGGGAGAGGAAGGCCTCTCTCTTCATGGAAACATATGACATGGTGCAGTAAAATTCGAAAGAAAACTGCAAGGGATCCAACTGGAGCGAAGCAGAAAAGACAATCCAGAATCTAGAACAACGGAGAAAAGTTGTCGACGACCTGTGCTTCACGAGGAATGATGGGCTTGAGAAACGAAAGCATTACTGACCTTAACATTATTAAAGTTGGAGATGTATCAGCCGAAACGTGTTAACAAGATGAGGACAAATATCCGTCAAATGTAAATAATATAAGAAACTATAGGTGGAAAGTACGAAAGGAAAATGAAAACGATACGCTATATTACCACAAAATCGTTCTGGTTGTTTGTAGTCATCTTCACCTTTTGACAAACGATAGTTCCTTTCTTTTGATGCGACCATTTTCCCCACCAATTGGGTTCTTAGATATTTGCCGTCGTCAATCTTCTGCTTTGTTCTAATGTGGACAGCAATTAGAATCTGTTTGTGACGCTATTTGGTAGTTAGTTATTGTATGATTGTGACGTCACTGACCGTTTATATCCTGCTTTGTTTATTCCAAGGAATTGATGGGTTTTCTTTCGTGCTAATAACAGAGAGAGAGAGGAAGAGAAAGAGATGATGATGATGATGATGATGATGATAGTTACGGAGAAGAAGCGAAACAGTCCTCTACCAACAGTCTAGTTCCGATAAGGTTTAGTCTTATTCAGGGATTTTATAGTTTTAATGGGGTTTGTTGTGTGTGTGTATATATATATATATATATATATAAACAAAAGTAAATGAGTATATGCATATATACGTACAGGTATGTGCATACCGACATCCACCTGTATGTATAGGTGCATATCTGGGTACAGGACATTGCAAACAAACGTAGACGAGAACACACGAGCCACATAGAGAACATTCTACTTCATCAGCTACCCACGTTTTAACACCGGCGTTTCGACGAGCTTCGGGCAGGACGCAACGTTAAAACGGCTCGTCCCATGGATCGCAGATTAAATCTGTATACGCAAATTAAATCTAGCCATGGAGGAATGTAGTGGCGGACAAAAAACAAGACAGGAAAACAAACAGAAAAGGCTTTACGGCCAGACGAGAAAAATTATGTGTGTATGAACGCGATTGATAGAAAAGACAACAAAAGAAAGAAAGAGACCTCGATATTATGTAAATAGAGGAATTTATCTGTAAAAATATGCGACAG
>NC_068989.1:7149808-7160131 GCF_001194135.2 Octopus bimaculoides
ATATATATATATATATATATATATAAACAAAAGTAAATGAGTATATGCATATATACGTACAGGTATGTGCATACCGACATCCACCTGTATGTATAGGTGCATATCTGGGTACAGGACATTGCAAACAAACGTAGACGAGAACACACGAGCCACATAGAGAACATTCTACTTCATCAGCTACCCACGTTTTAACACCGGCGTTTCGACGAGCTTCGGGCAGGACGCAACGTTAAAACGGCTCGTCCCATGGATCGCAGATTAAATCTGTATACGCAAATTAAATCTAGCCATGGAGGAATGTAGTGGCGGACAAAAAACAAGACAGGAAAACAAACAGAAAAGGCTTTACGGCCAGACGAGAAAAATTATGTGTGTATGAACGCGATTGATAGAAAAGACAACAAAAGAAAGAAAGAGACCTCGATATTATGTAAATAGAGGAATTTATCTGTAAAAATATGCGACAGTTATTCGGTAGCCATGATAAAACTCCAAGTTACGGATGCCGAGGTGGAAACCCACGCCGCCATCTCTTCAGTTATCTGGCCATTGAAAATTCCTACAGGAGCATCATAGCCATGTGTTGAGAGGAATTCTTTGGGGTTTGAATTCCTATGGGAATTTTCAATGGCCAGATATCTGAAGAGATAGCGGTGTGGGTTTCCGACCCGGCATCCGTAACTCGGAGTTTTATCATGGCTACCGAATAACTGTCACATATTTTTACAGATACATACATACATACATACATACATATATATATATATATATATATATATATATAAAGAGAGAGAGACAGAGAGACAAACAAATTACAAGGGAAATACTCACATACATCGAAATATAGTAGTAGTAGTAGTAGTAGTAGTAGTAGTAGTAGTAGTAGTAGTAGTAGTAGTAGTAGTAGTAGCAGCAGCAGCAGCAACAGCAGTAGCAGCAGTAGTAGCGGTAGAAGTAGCAGTAGCAACAGTAGTAGGCAGAATCAGGTTGTGTTGAAGGATATCACCGTAACCAGCAGGCCATTGTTGAATGTTATTTCCAATCGAATATCTCTATCGATTCCAATGTCTGCCAGATCAATGGAAACAATCCGGATAAAGATCAGGATGTCTTTCAGACGACATTTCCGCAATTCCTCATTGCTTTGTCTCGCATTCATCTTCATTATTATTATTATTATTATTATTATTATTATTATTGTTGTTGTTGTTGTTGTTGTTGTTGTTGTTGTTGTTGCTGTTCTTGTTTTTGGTATTTATTTACAATTGTATTTTTTTACACACAAGATAACTGATCCTCCCGCTCCTTCTCTTTCTTCCTCTTCTTTTTTTTTTCTTCTTCTTTTTCTTCTTCTTCTTCTTCTTCTTCTTCTTCTTCTCTTCCTCCTCCTCCCCTCCTTCTTTTCTTCTTCCTTCTTCCTCTTCCTTCTTCTCCTCCTCCTCCTCCCCTCCTTTTTTCTTCTTCCTTCTTCTTCCTCTTCCTTCTTCTCCTCCTCCTCCCCTCCTTTTTTCTTCTTCCTTCTTCTTCTTCTTCTTCTTCTTCTTCTTCTTCTTCTTCCTCCTCCTCCTTCTCTTACTACTACTACTACTACTACTACTACTACTACTACTGACACTCGTATTTGTCATTCTTTTCTTCTTCTTCGTCTTTTCTTTTTTTCCTTCTTACCGTATTTTCTTTCTTTCTTTACTCATTATTTTCTTTGTTCTTTTTCTTCTTCATAATCGTCTACTCTTCATCGTCTTCACTTTCATCTTTTTTTCCTCACATTTTTCTTCTTCCATTTTCTTTCCCTTGTTCTTTTTCTTATCGTTTTTTTATCGTCTTTTTTCATCCTCCTTTTTCTTCTTTTCCTTCTTCTATCTTCTTCGCTTCATCATTTTTTCTTTTTCCTTTTCTTCTCTTTCTCTTCTTGTTCGTTTTCATTTTACCATCATCTCGTCTTTTTCTTCATCCTCATCCCTTTTCTTTTCCTCGTTTTCTTCTTTTCCTTCTTTTCTTCCTTTCTTTTTCTTCATCTTTCTTTCCCTCTCTCCATTTTTGTTCTTTCCCGCCCACCCCTCCACTTCATTCTTGCCCGCCAAATCTGTCAACCCTCGCCATTGTTTGTAATGTCGCCGTAATGTTGCTGTTGCCGCAAACATTTCTGCTGTGCTTTGTCTTCGTTGTGTCTCATTCGTTACCTTATTCGTTACCTTATTCGTTACCTTATTCGTTACCTCATTCGTTACCTTAATGGCGAATAAAGAAGTCCTATTCTCGTATTTCATTGTTTTCCTCTCTCGTTCGATTTATCTGTTTAAACCCGCAGATCTTATGTATGACTTCGCTATTATTCCTCTCATCCGTAACCCTAGTAGTAAATAAATCATCATTATCATCATCATCATCATCATCATCACCATCACCACCACCGTCACAGTCACCATCATCATCATTACCATCACCATCACCATCATCATCATCATCACCATCACCACCACCACCATCACTGTCATCATCCTCATCGTCACTCACACCGGATGGAAGCACTGCCTCTTCAAATTCTTGTGAAGGGGACATGTTCCGTTGGTGAGGCGGTCCACCTACTGTCAGCACTCTATACGTGGAGGGCTGGGCATGCCGTGGCTAATGGTGCGTAGACATGCGCTGAGGTTGCGGCATCTTCAGATATTCTGCCTAAACGGTGAACAGTTGTGGACGCCGTTTGCCAAACGGGCCCTTCCGCAGCTCGTCCCTTTGACTGAGCTGCAGTCCTGGGTCAAGAAGAGTCCCAGACAGGTAGAGCGGCATCTGTAATGTTGCCAGACAATCACTACCCTCTACCAGACGGGAAAATTGGCCAGCGGAATATCAACTCTTGAGTGCTGCAGAGGGTTAGTGGAGGGAAAGTGCGATGACGCACTCGGTTAGGCGCTGGACGTCGACGAAGTTGAACTGACCAGTCTGTCCAGGAGGACTTTTGAGCCTGGGACGATGGATAACTTCCAGAAATTCCTCGCTTGGCAGTGCTACCAGGGGACACTGCCGGTTCGAGATAAACTCTACAGGCACAGAAATGCTGTCAGACGGACCTGTCCGAGACGCGCGCAGAGCGACGAAACCGTAGTGCATACACTCATCCAGTGTCCATGCATTACTGACTTGTGGAGTTATGTGAATCAGTTGTTGTCTCGTGAAGGACAGATCCGGCTATCGGCCGAGTTCATAGTGAAGATTGACCTGCCGCTTTCTTTTGACCAGGAAGAGCAGGGAATTTTCCTCTGTCTGGTAGCAGTAGCGGAAGTGGTTGTATGGTGGACCAGGTTGAAAGGACTGAAGAGAGACACTTTTCTCTTCGGCCAATCTTTCATCAACTTTTTCAAATTTCACTTGGAAAGAAAGATGAGGGTGGAGAGAGAAGTGATGCCCTCCCCACCCCCAGTACATTTGCTGAAAGGTGGGTGAATGTGGAGAAAATAATGCGCCTGCAGGCTGATGAATTTGAGGAAAAGAGATCTATCTTTCCCGAGTACCCTCGAAGCCATGGGGTGGTTCAGGATTGGTGGGGTACCTGAGCCGACCCTGGGTGGTCATACTTCCTCCTATTGGTGAAATTTCATTGTTATATTTTTCTTGTTTAATGTTTATTGTTATTACTTTCCTAATTTCTTACTCGTTGTTTTGTGTAAAACCCCCACTATCTCCGTCTACTGTACTGTCCCCTATGTGTCGGCCCTAGTGGCCAATAGATGAAATTATTACTATGATTATTATTATTATCATTATTATTATTATTATTATTATTATTATTATTATTATTATTATTATTATTCACTGATTTCTGATTCAAACATCTTCCATACTAACTCATAGTAATTACAATAGTTCGATTTCTATCTAACCAGAACGGTGTTGATACTTTCGTTCAAGCATAGTTTTATTATATTTGTTTATTTATTTTGCTTAAAATATTATTTCATCTCGTTTTTTTTTCCTGTCCGGGTAAAATGCAATGAAGCGTAAACAACAGAAAGCTTGTAGAATTATTACACCACCTCCTCCAAACCTCTTCATCAACAACAACAACAGTAACAACAATAGCAACATCAAAGCACATACAGACTATAAAGCAAATACCCCCACAAAGAAAGAGAAACGTCCGTCAAAGATGACAACTATAGCACGAATGAATCGCAGTGAATCACCACCATTTGCAATAACAAATTATTACGGCTGAACCAATAACAATACAACGTAATGAATAAATGAATAAAAAAACCCAAACATGATGAAACAACAACGATAGTAACAAGTACAACTATGTCAGAAAATAAAAATATTTGCTTAAAAAAATATTTTCTTCTTACGCTCGCGATACGATGTTAGTCTGATAATTCCTTTGTTGATTTCTTCTATTTTCTCTCTTATTTTCTCTCATATTTGTTTATTCATTTATTGCTTTTGCGATCTGTTATGTTTTGATTTTTTTATCAACATCCGTATGTTATGGATGAACGT
The DNA here is from genome assembly GCF_001194135.2 of Octopus bimaculoides. Lineage (NCBI taxonomy): Eukaryota > Metazoa > Mollusca > Cephalopoda > Octopoda > Octopodidae > Octopus > Octopus bimaculoides. The sequence continues at coordinate 7,154,309 of NC_068989.1, forward strand.
GTTAAAATCGGAATAGCATGTCTTGTAAAACAAGACACTAATGCTTGAAAGGCGACTGTTTTCAAATTGGTTCGTGGCAGACGACAGCTGCTGAAGCAAGATGGCTGCTATGTGTGCATTTCTTTAAAGCTTACTGTGATAGGGTTCCATTCCAGTCATGCAAAAACTATACCCGAGTAATAATATTTACTTCATTTCGGAACAAGGGCAACACGTTTAGATGATATTAATGACTGACCACAAATAATTAACGAAAAATTATTGTATTTTTAACGCATTTGCAATGCCAACTTTTGAAGCGTAACTAAACTATAAATTTCACAGAAAATAATACGAAAAATATACTTAGGAGAAGAAAAGAAAAAGGAAAAAGAAAAATGCTACGTGTTGCACGGTAAGTTTGATAGGCAACAATTGTAAACCATTATAAGAGGTGACTGAGGAGTATTGAATGTCAGGAAACTATATCAAGTGGCAGTTATTAACACCATCTTTCCAACCCACAAAAACGTCTTACGTTCCCTTGTTGACTATGATCGTAAAGAAAAGATGGCAAATCGATTATATCTGAAATAAAACAAATTCTTATTAGATAATACAGTTCTATATTGAAGAGAGGAGGAATTTTAAGTACGTTATTTACATTATTTACATTTGACGGATATTTGTCCTCGTCTTGTTAAGCGGTTTAAGAGCGCGGGCTACTAACCCCAAGATTCCAAGTCCGATTGCAGGCAGTGACTTGAATAATAATAATAATAATAATAATAATAATAATAATAATAATAACATCGAAAAATACCTTAGGAATGAGAGCCCAGGTTCGAAATTTCCCCAAAACACCTGAAGAAGGCTGGAGGGTATATCAGCCGAAACGTTGTGTTAGCAACAAACAAGATGAGGACAAATATCCGTCAAATGTAAATAATGTAAAACAAATTCTCATAAGAAATTAGATAAGACATCAATTAGCTGAAGTTTAAACTTAAAATAGCTGCAAGCACGAAAATTATGATGGCATACGAGTGAGCCATGGTGTAAGCCTATAGAGACATGCCTTTGCACAGGTAATATTTCCGACAAATGGACGTCCAATGTATGAATAAAAGAAGCTGTCTCTAGTCTGAATTACCGGGGTAACAGAAGGAGCAATAATTGTTAGAGAGTAAGAAGCAATCACCGTTAGAGATATCGACGTGTCGAAATATTGTTCATTCGATAACAGTCGCACTCTTCTTTGGTGTTTTTTTTTTTTGTTTTTACTTTCTGAAGGAGTAACATCAATCTTGAAATAGTATTAATAATATAGGCGCAGGAGTGACTGTGTGGTAAGTAGCTTGCTTATCAACCACATGGTTCAGTCCCACTGCGTGGCACCTTGGGCAAATGTCTTCTACTATGGCCTCGGGCCGACCAAAGCCTTGTGAGTGGATTTGGTAGACGGAAACTGAAAGAAGTTCGTTGTATATATGTATATATATATATGTGTATTTGTGTTTCTGTGTTTGTCCCCCCAACATCGCTTGATAGCTGATGCTGGTGTGTTTGCGTCCCCGTAACCTAGCGTTTCGGCAAAAGAGACCGATAGAATAAGTACTAGGCTTACAAAGAATAAGTCCTGGGGTCGATCTGCTCGACTAAAGGCGGTGCTCCAGCATGGCCGCAGTCAAATGACTGAAACAAGTAAAGAGAGAGAATAATAATAATAATAATAATAATAATTTTGACACAAGGCCAGCAATTTTAAGGGAAGGGGCAAGTAGATTACATCCACATTAGTTCTCAATTGGTACTTATTTTATCGACCCCGAAAGGGTGAAAAGCAAAGTTGACCTCAACGGAATTTGAGCTCAGAACATAAAAGACAGATGAAATGCTGCTAATCATTTTGTCCGCCGTGAATAAGAAGAAGAAAAGAAAAGAAAAAGCAGAAGAATTTCTTTTATTTGTATATATCTTTTTTTTTAATGTTATTTCATTGTTGTTTTAAATAACAACAGAAATAAAAATGATAATAAACATACGTCTGGTGATTTTCAATGCTTTGATCGCTATTCGTTCGTAAACTTCCGGTACAAAACATTATGACGTGGCAGTTAGTGTTTAAAGGAAATAATTCTTTTAAGCAAGCATTTTCAAAATGATCGGAAAAAAAGCAAAAGTATATATTCTTAAAGAATAAACAAATAAATATTATTGATTTTTCTTCTTTTCTTTTTTTAGTTTTATTTTATTTTTAATTATTATTATGGTTTGTTTTTTTTTGGCCTTTTCTCTCTATAACTTGGTCATTTTTCAACAATGGCAAAAAAATTTTTTTAAACTGAGAAAAATTTTGTTAAAGTATCTAGAATTGCAAATGTTTTCATTATCCTCGTTTATCACTGATTTATTCAACACTGATTAAGGATACCAGGACATGCTCATTGCGAACTGCGTCACGTTTATCACGGATTGTTCTGTGACATCACAGGTTGTGGATCAGTCAAAGATTTTACTTGGACACCAAAAGCCTGCCCCATCGATCATCCACACTGCTCAGGACAACTTGGGGTCTCGGAACGAAACCCATTTTACTCATGTGGTCTATTATTCATTTAACACGGATTCAATTAACATGGTGCTCACTTTTTTTTTTTGTTTTTCTTCTTAGGAACCAAACATTCATGATATATGAGAAAGCTGTATCAATGTGGATACCATCAGGTGGTGGAATGGCTAAATCATAAAAGAGTGGGACAAAATGTCTTGTAGTATTTAGTTCCGACCTTTTATGTTCTGTGTCGAAACATCGCTGGGATTAACTTTTCCTTTCACATTTCGGGAATTCTGAAGTCGATTTAGTTGAATGATATCGTTTGTTTTCCAGACTTGCACAAAAAAGTAGCGGACGTAAAAATAGTAAACGTGTCTTCTTCGTGTTATTTGTTGTTTTGGTGAATTCTTACTCGAACTAGTATTATTCCTGGAAGAAGGCGGTGAGTTATCTCGTTAGAGCGTAGCAGAATTTTCTTTCGATTCTTTACCATTTGAGTTCAAATACCATCGAGGTCAGCTTTACCGTTCATCCTTATTTTAGGGGTCGATAAAATAAAGTGTTAGCCGGTGTAATCGACTTATCCCCTCCGCTCAAAATTTCTGCGCTTGTATCAAAATCAGAATAATTTTTTGATAAGAATAATTCTTTTAGAAAGAATAATTTGTGTCCGAAAGACATCGTGATGGAACAATAATACCAATGAATTCCTGGACTTAACGACATACATGTCGCATCTGTTGTTGTGTCACACGCAAGTCAGAGAACAATTATCAAAGCAATTTATAAAACACACTTATTTTCGATATATCGAACAACAGACGTTATTCAATGAAGTAAGGAAAAGGATGAAACAATTTGAAATAGAACTGATCAGAGGTCGTATGAAAACGTAGCGGTAAGAGAAATTTAAAACATGTCGGTCACAGTTAGACAACAATGTGGAAACCATGACGTATTAATGAGATAAAACTTCTGGGTGAGGTCTTAGTAATAGCAGCAGATACAGGAAATTTAAATGGCGAAATGAATGCCGCGAGTTAGCAAAATCGTCAGTACGTCGAGAGAAAAGTTCAGCAGCATTTCTAGCTCTTTAGATTTTTAATTCGAATCTGACATCTTCAACTTCACTTTCATCCCTTCGGGGGTCAATTTAGATAACTATCAGTTAAATACTGGGGTTAATATAATGGACTTGTCCACTCTTCTCAAAATCGTTAGCCTTGAACCCTGTACTGGACGGGCGTCTTCTTCAAGATGAGCGTTGTGATCTTGACCACTTATACGCCATGGAAGCCGGATAACCGTCCTTATGATTCCTAGGGCTCAACAAAAAAATAGACAGATGATCTTGTGTGCTATTAGCGAGCGATTTCCTGATTCTTAGGACTGAGTCTCTTATACATATTGAATCTTCGTCCATTTTGGTATCTGAGGGTCGGCGATAACGGTTGCTGTTATGCTAAGTGGGTGCATAGACATTCAAGCCGTACTTCGGTGGAGCTAAACTCAGCAATACAAAATAAACGTAACTCGAGTAAAACAAACGAAACGCACGACTTGGCACCTTCTTGCAGCTTATTTGACAGATACATTCAACACCATGAATACTGAATATTACTCAGAAACATGCAGAGAGTTTCACACACCACAGTTGAGTATCCATTGTATTATTCTATTCTTGCCTTCACCACTCGAGGCAGTTCTTAACGGCTGTACTAATAATAAAATAATCTGCAACGTTTTAACTCCTGTCAAAAATTCTGTGGAGTTCAAAATTTTCTTTTTACAAAAAGATCATCGATAAATTCGAATCAATTTTCAAGAAGAACTGTGAAATGATTGTTTCAAAGCAACTGGTCTTTTTGCGCACGTAAAAAGTAAAATAAAATTCCACGTCGATCAAGATTAGCAGCGTTAACAACAGTGATGGTTTCCAATGCAACATTTGTCCTTCTCTAGATTAAAGACGTAGTTGTGTTACTGAGGCTATATACAGCCTTTTGTTTTCGCATTTTCTTAACAACAGAATGTCAGGACCAACGAAGGAGTGTCAATGCAGTTGCTTGACTTCATAAACATAGCGGGCAAACCTCCACCAAATCACATCATACTGACTTACATAATGTATGTAAGCTTACGTACACTATGTTTGGGAAATAAAGCATAAATGGTGGCCGTATCAAACCGTTTTAAACTCAGGGCTGACCCGGAGCTAGGTGATGCTTTCAATCTGAGATCCCGCAATATCCTCGCTTCTGCTGACAGAATTTCTCTGTGATGCCAGAGGTAGAGAGAGAGACAGAGACAGACAGACAGACAGAATGACAGAGAGAGACAGACAGACAGACAGACAGAGACAGGCAGACAGAAAGAGACAGACAGGGACAGGAACAGATAGACAGACAGACAGGGGAAGGGAGGGAGAAGAGAGGCGTTTCCGTTATCTTCCCCGAGCTCATACTAAGACCTGTCCTGAGCATTGTAGACTTAGCAAACACCCCTTTCTTACCAAGTGATTTTGTTGTTGGCCTCCAACTTTTTGCGTTTGCAGGATGCTAATTTACATTGTTGCGGTTAATGTTAAGCTTCTTGACCATCTATACAAGTACAAGTGACGTTGGATGTTGTAACTAGTTCTCCGTCAATATTTACTAAAAGAAAATGCTGTCTTATTGCCCATTCAAACATCAAATTAAACGGTAACATAATATACTAGAATTTCTCAGAAGACACTGAAGATCAAATAAAACGATTGTATTTCAGAAGCTTCGCATACAAATAGAATACATTAAGCACAAAATTAAAATTTACACCAAATACAAAAAGTAATATTAGATTCCTTAACACAACGGAGTTCACCATACATATATTCACACGCGCATGCGCCGGTCCATTTGTAATAACATTTTTATTCAGGTATTCGTTTACATAGTTTTAACAGGAAACAATAGAATTGTAAGAAATATATTGGTTTAGAAAGTTGGAACTTTTACACGAATCTGTTAGTCTGTAGATAATTGTTTGAGAGAATTAGTGTGAGAGAGGAAGTAAATAAATGATATTGTAGCTGTCAGTTACCAGACTGATATATGGACGTGTGAAAAGTCTTCATAAGAATTTTCATTTCGGAGATACGTATATGTATATGTGCATACATAATTTGGTTATAAGGATTCGCAAGGTTTAGGTTGGCCCGAGATTCTAATAAAAAAGACCCTTAGGAAGCAGGATTCTTACCACCCAGCCACACCTGCGCCTACCTATATATATATATATATATATAT
>NC_068989.1:7160419-7163161 GCF_001194135.2 Octopus bimaculoides
TATATATATATACATATATATATATATATATATATATACGACGGACTTCTTTCAGTTTCTGTCTACCAAATCTACTCACAAAGCTTTGGCCGGCCTGAAGCTATAATAGAAGACACTTGTCCAAGGTGTCACGCTGTGGGACTGAACCCGGAGCCATGTAGTTGGGAAGCAAGCTTCTTACCACAGCTAAGCCTGCCCCTACATATAGATACATGTGCGTGAGTGTGCGCGCGTGGATATATAGTTACGTATACATATGTGTGTACGCAGAATATAAAACTAAGATGGCGGTTAAATATTCGCAGGTTTCAGACGCCAACGAGATTGCTACACAATATTGATACTCATAAATGATTCATGGCTTTAACAAATCTGGCAAAAACATGGAAGCGGTCTGTTGTAGCTTCATTGAATTTTTTAATGAGATATGAGTGAGTTGATGGCTGGCTATATGTATGTATTTGTATATGTATGTACACATATGTATGTATGCATTTAGATACGTATATATATATACATACATATATATATATATACATACATACATACATACATACATACATACATACATACATACATATATATATATATATATATATATATATATGTATGTATTTACATATGTATGCATGTATCCATTTATGTATGTATATATATACATCTGTACGTTTGTATGTATGTATGTATGTAAGGCATTTATATATGTTTAGATATATGATATGATATGTATATATATATACATATGCATGTATGTATATGTGTGTATGCATTTATATATGTATGCGTGCGTATTTTTGTATACGTCTACATACATACATGCACACACGTGAGCTGGCAGAAACGTTAGCACGCAGGGCGAAATGCTTAGCGGTATTTCGTCTGCCGCTACGTTCTGAGTTCAATTTCCACCGAGGTCCACTTTGCCTTTCATCCTTTCGGGGTCGATTAAATAAGTACCAGTTACGCACTGGGGTCGATTAAATAAGTACCAGTTACGCACTGGGGTCGATATAATCGGCTCAATCCGTTTGTCTGTCCTTGTTTGTCCCCTTTGTGTGTAGCCCCTTGTGGGCAGTAAAGAAATAAGAACGTTGACTCACACAGTCAGGAACCGTTCCATTTTTATCATAATATCAGATCGATAAAACACAATACCCGGGCAGTCAACAACGTAGCTGTTCCAGTACTTGAATTAATTTTGTCTTCACTGTCACATATTGAAGGGAAGACAAGGGGAAATGGTGCGTGTATACACAAGGTGGGGGAGGCACGTTGCTTAGTGGTTAAGGTGTTGGACTCGTGATCGTAAGATTACGGTTTCTATTCCTGGACTGGGCAACGTGTTGTGTTCTTGAGCAAATCACTTCATTTCAGGTTGCTCCAGTCCACTCAGCTGGGAAAAAGGATTAATCCTGCGACGGACCGGAGTCCCGTCCAGGTGGGGAATATCCACGCCACGGAAACCGGGAAACCAGTCACAAGTGTCTATATGATTCGAGAAGGATCTTCATCTATACACATGGTGAGGACAGAGGAGGCGACAGGATAGGTTGTACTTGTAGCTCAAAGAATACTCGACTAATTACACGCTAATTTAATAAGCAGGTTAATTCATTGAATCAAACAATAGAACACTCATCATCGAAACCGACGGAGTTCCGTTTACTGACAACAAACATATGCATGTATTTATATAAGCGCATCTATATATATGCATGCATATCAATATGTATCTAATTTCATGTGTGTATATGTCTAACGCTTGTATATATATAAGTGTTCATAAGTGTATATATGCATACATACCTATGTGTGTATGTATGTGTGTGTGTGTCTGTGTGTTTCAATATGCAAATGTATAAATGTGTATTGATATCTAATCGTATATGTTTAAACGTGAATGAGCACTTAAAATAAATGCATGTGTATGTGTAGCTATGTATATACGTGTGTACATGTCCATATATGTATGCATATCGAAGACTGTGAAAGATGGTTTCTTTTATATGAACGGTAATGATAAGTTGATGTTGAAAGAGAGCAGCTTATGATGTCCCCTTTGGCAGACGTTTTCGAGGCCTCTGTTCACAAAAGCAGTTCAAACGAGGCGTTAAGGTTGCATGAGGGTGACACTAGATATGTGAAAGGTTAAAGACGAGTGAAAGGTAATATAATAATATAATCACCATGGAAAGACGTGTGGTTAGAGATGTAACAGCAATCAGCGCTGTTAAGCGGAGAAACGAGTAGGAGACGTGAACAAATTAGACTTGTATTGGTAGAATGTGAGTTGGAGTGAACACATCGAGCATATGTTGTAACAGAAATAATTTGAAATGCAGTCTAGAAAGGGTGATGATAGAAATAACGAGTATGGTGGTCGAAATTATACAGTATGGTTGTATTAGTTGTAATGGTTGCAGCGTCAGCGGTGGCATTAGTGATTGCGTTTATTATACATACATACATGCATGCATACATACATACATACATACATACATACATACATACATACATACATACATACACGCATATATATATATATTATGATTGACCGTTGACTGAACACTATTCAATTTTTTTTCTCCGTGTTTTTCTCCTTGTCTCCGTATTCTTTCTGTTGAAGAGCGTAGCTCGAAACGTTAAAGACTTTCCGTATTCCCGAGCGTCATACTAATACATCCTTTTGTTGTTTACACCACCTGTCCTCGTCTGTTGTTGTTTTTTTCGTACATTCTTCCA
>NC_068989.1:7163751-7164484 GCF_001194135.2 Octopus bimaculoides
TCCACAGTCACATATAGAAAAAATTAATAAGCAAATACACTAAAAAGAACTATAATAAAATACAAAGTAATAAGACTGTGGATTTTCATGGATGAGTTCATGAACTTTGGTTCTTTTCTCTAAATTATATATTTATATATTATATACTGTTAAACTTAATTTAATTTTAATTTTTGATAAATTTAATTTAATTGAGTTTTTACCTGTAAATTTGGATTTTTATCCCTAATATTATTATATATATATATATACAGCAGAAGCAACAGAGTGACTCATGGGCCGATATTTTAGTGCGCTATAACATACACAGGGTGGGCCAAAAGTCACTACCAAAACATTTGATATTTCATTTATTGAAGTTAATATTATAAATTTTTCTTAAATTTATCATTTCATTATTATATATAAACCCCCACTTTATGTCTGTCTTTGTATTGTCCCCTTCATCTTTCGCCCTAGTGGAAAATAAATGAAATCATTATTATTATTATTATTATTATTATTATTATTATTATTATTATTATTATTATTATTAAGAGAGTATTGTAGTTCGCTTGAAGCATTGTGTATTGTTTGTAAAGAATAAAAAGTTTAGAATGGTATAACAATGCACTATAGAACAAAAAATGGACTATATACCTGTTGTAACTTGGTTATCGATAGTCCGATGATATTTCAGAATTACAATTCCTTCTTCAGATCTTATTTGCTGGAGTCTCTGCCGAGACTCCAG
>NC_068989.1:7164938-7170491 GCF_001194135.2 Octopus bimaculoides
ATATATATATATATATACATATATATATATTCAAATTCGAATGGGTTAACGGAACCTACATAACTGCTTTCCTCAGACTGTTCTTTTCTTCTGAAGATGGGCTTTTGTGCCTGAAATATAAAGGTTTTATTAAACTTTTCTACATTACCAGAAGCTTTTTATTTTCTCTCTCTTTACCTTCTTCGATATTTATATTTATATAAAGAAACCGGAAAATGGAGAAATATTAACGAACAACAATTGACTTATATTATATCATATTAGACTGCTTCATTTTACTACTCCTCAACATAACCTTTACACCCTCTTATAATCATATAATGCCAGTTCCCTTAACTCCTATCATAAATTTAGACTATAGAGTGCACAAGAATCCACTCCCCTACCATCCCCACTTAATACTATCTTGATCCTCCACCATAATAATGAATGAATTTGTCTGTATTTTGTAACATACTTACCATTCCATACTTATTGTTGGTTTGTTTCGCCTTAGTTTATTCTAAACCACTTTAAGTCAACATTGGCTACTTCTGTTTAATTGGAGAGCCCCCCCCCCCACTATTGGACTTACTCATTTCACTATCCCCCCACCGCACAACGAAATAATTATTTAACACTTTAATATTAACTGTACATTCTCTTTTAGTTATGTATCTGCTTGATCATTGTTTGGCATTTTGCAGTTAGCATTTATCTACGTACTGTTAATGCTGTTATGTGTTTTAATTCATGTAGTGGGGAGACCAATTGCTGAAACTTGCATATGTATGTACCCAAGTACGGGTTAATATTACAATATAATATATATTAAAAATTGATTGGGTATATAGGTGCGTGTGTACTTGAGCGTAGGGATGTTGTACGTGAGTGTGCATACGTGTATGTGAGTGTATATGGGTGTATATACATATACATATATATATTTATATGAGTGTCTGCATACGCATGTATATGTATGTTGAATTTTTTTTTTTTGTAAGAATGCATGAGCAACTTGTAGTAAGAGCTTGCATCTTACATACATACATATATATATATATGTGTGTGTGTGTGTGTGTGTGTGTGTGTACATGTGTTTATAAATACATATATGTATGTACTCAGGCATTTATATATTTATACATATAAACGAATACACACACCCTTCGCCGACTAGTTTCAGCGATTAAAAGAATATACTTCCACTTATAACTTGAATTTAACGATTATTGAAAAATAAAGACCATAAAAAGCGGAAGCAAAAAATGTAACATATGCACAGCAGACAAAAGGTTCACCCTAGAAGGCCTCATATAACTATTCGAGAAACACGTGTTACATAAATAGGTCATACGACCATTAATGGATATATAATAAAATCATCCGGAAATAGTTCTCGACTGTCCGTTATTTAGGAGAGTCTGTTTTCTTTAGATATACCAACCTTTCTAGCTTACATGACATTTCAGTGCGCAAACATGTTTGCCTAAAGACCAAAAAATACAGAACACACTAGTACTACGAGGTTTCTTATACAGGGCATCTCACCTATTAACCTGTATATATTTGTATGTGTGTGTGTATGCATATATATATACACACAGTGTGCGATGGATAAATTATCGCCACTTTATATTTTTAATTTCGCACATGCGCATTGTTTGTTTTTGATTTTGCTGGGCTGCACAGTATAGTAGGGTCAGTTGGGCACCGTCTGTGAGAAAAACAGTACAATGACGCAATTCACTCTGCCAGAAGTTTGAAAACGACATGCTGTACTGCTTGGCATTCGCGCTGGAAGCTCCAATACGAACATTTCAGAGCGTTTAGGTGTCAATCTGAGGACAGTGCATGTACCGAGAGTGATAAAAATCAAACATCCAGTCAACATCATGGTGTTTGGAGTGATCACTAGTGAATGCGACGTTATGCCTCCTTTTAAGTGATGAGATAGCAGTTCACAATAATCCAAACCGGAAGTCCTCAAATGAATCCAATGAATAGAAAGAGTCTCACGGCCATTTCCGGAAATGTGCGAAGAGGTGTGTAGGTAAGACCTTTTGAACTTCGGTAATCCACGTTTCCTTCATCAGAGAATATGTACGGATTTGGAATTTTTAAACAAAATCATAACCACTATACCATATTCCCGTGGCCATATGGCATAGTGATTAAGAGCGCAGGCTACTAACCCCAAGATTCCGAGTTCGATTCCAAGCAGCGACCTGAATAATAATAATAATAATAATAATAATAATAATATCGAAAAATACCTAAGGAATGAGAACCCAGGTTCGAAATTTCCCCAAGACATCCGATGAAAGCTGGAGGGTATATCAGCCGAGATCTTGTGTTAACAACAAACAAGATGAGGACAAATATCCTTCAAATGTAAATCATGTATAAGTACCACTCCATATTCAATAGATCATCTTTGAAATTATCCTATTCTTCGACGCCAAACTCGGGGTCGATTATAGCAATAAATAATAGATTTAAACTGTGAAATAATGTTGATAAGAACTCTAGTATAGCTGGGTACAGTAAGGAATATGATTTTCTCGGGGATAAGAGCTGCAACAGCTGATCCCGAAACGCCTGTCCTTCAAACGGTCAGTGCTACGTAGAAACGTCGTATATAAATGCGAAGTAAACACCATAAAGGATCCTAGGAAAGTATATATAGGGCGCATATAAACTCGTTTATAAATGAGGGATCTAAAAATTCAATGGCCCTGGCGATTTATATCAATACATTAAAAAATAGTAGCAGTAAATACGCTTTAAAATGGTCTACTATGTGTGAATCCAATCCTTATAATATTTATACAAAAGATTGCAAATTATCTATCAGGGATAGATTAGTTTACTTCGAACGCATAAAAAATTATTGCTTAACAAGATCTCGGAGAGTTTGATCTCGTGTCGACGTAAATACTTTTCTACTTTTAAATTTTTCTCAATATAATAACTATTTAATCTATACATTTAAATTACCTGATCCCACCAAATTTTGAACTCGTCCTAGCTTACATTCCTACATATTTCATGGACTAGCTAAACGTATTAGTTTCGAAGTTTTTTTTTTAATTTTCCTTAATAGTTTTACACTATGAACATTCGTCCAACGACATGGAATTTACGAAATTTTTATACTTGTATATAATTACAGCATATTCTTAAACATATTTTTTACAATCCCGCGAATAATTTTATGATTTTGCTTAAAAATTCCAAATCCGTATATATTCTCTGATGAAAGAAATGTGGATTACCAAAGTTCAAAAGTGTGTAGGACTTACCTGCACACTTTTACGCACATTCCTGGAAATTACTAAGACTCTTTCAATTTATTGGATTCATTTGAGGAATTCTCTTTGGATTATTGTGAACTGTTATCTCATCAGCTTGGACTTCTTAATGTATCTGTAAGTATTTACGCAATTATCCAACTTTGATTTGGGCACAGAATTACACTATTATATGTATATATATGTTTTTGTATGTTATGTGTCTCACATGCTTATAATGGCTTATATATGTTTAGATATATGTCGGCTTTGATGAGGAATATTATTGACCTTGGAACTTGTCTCTTTCAAATTAATACTTTGATAGCTCAATAAACTGAGCCCTATGCTGTTGTTTCTTGAAAAGAGTTCACCTCTATAATTTTTCATTACCTATATATATATAGATAGATATATTATATATATGTATTTATGCTTGTATGTATGTATAGATGGTTGCACGCGTGGTTGTGGAGTGGAGTAAGAAGCTTGCTTTCCAACCACATGGTTCCAGGTTCAGTCCCACTGCGTGGCACCTTGGGCAAGTGTCTCCTACTACATACTCGGGCCGACCAAAGCCTTATGAGTGGATTTGGTAGGCGGAAACTGAACGAATTCCGTCGCATAAATACATATATGTATATATGCATACATATAAATCTATATATACATTCATATATATGTATATCTATGTACATATGTATACATATAAATGTAAGTACGTGTGTACGTATTCATATATACGTGTGTGTGTAATTATATACCAGAGTAACCACATAAATGTGAAACAAGGTGGGAAAAAATATTACTCGTATACCGGAGGTATTCTTAATCACAACTGACGAATGGAAACGTAAAACTCTGAGTAGCTGTCTTTTGTGATGTTTTTGTGATGTTTTTGTAGCTTTAATAATAAAGTGTGTATATATATATATATATATATACAGAGAGGGGGATGGAGAGATGGAGATGGAGAGATGGAGAGATAGAGATGGAGAGATAGAGATAGAGATGGAGATATAGAGATGGAGATATAGAGATGGAGATAGGGAGATGGAGATAGAGATGGAGATAGAGATGGAGATAGAGATGGAGATAGAGATGGAGATAGAGATGGAGATAGAGATGGAGATAGAGATGGAGATAGAGATGGAGATAGAGATGGAGATAGAGATGGAGATAGAGATGGAGATAGAGATGGAGATGGAGATGGAGATGGAGAGGGAGAGAGATAGAGAGAGATATGTGTGCATATATATATAATGTCTGTATTTGGTTGCACCACCCACCTGTTGTGTTTAGAATGGTCTATGAAGGTGATTGTATACACAGTATGTGTTTGCGTGCGCATGAAGGAATGTGTATCCGCAAGTAATATTTCGGTCTGAACGATTTTCTTGTTTTACATTTTTGTATTCTTTGTGAGTATTTATGTGTTCGCCTGTGTGTGTGTGAGTATGCCTGTACGCTGGTTAGAGGCTTGATGTTTGTTTGTGTGTATATGCATGTCTGCGAGAAAGAACGCGTGTTTATATAAGTAAATTTCTACACATACACACACAAACATATATATATAAATATATATGTATATATAAATATATATAACGTACGTACATGTATATATAAATATATGTGTATATATAATGTACATGTATATATAAATATATATGTATATATAATGTACATACATACATACGTGTGTGTGTGTGTGTGTGTGTGTGTGTTGAAAATGTCACGACGTAATTATCTCGTGGAAGCTAGCCATTTGAACAGAGAAACTCAATCAAGCTATTAGAGCTAATTAAAGCAATAAGTCGTTAAATGAACGGCCAACCAATTCACAGCAGTTTGATAGTTCCATTGAAATTGCTTGGAGAAGAATCGATTTAGGTGTCTGATCTGAAGGTTATAAATGAATTAAGGTAACGGGGGTTACATTTATAGCAAAACCTGTTCTGTGTAGGCTGTCTTTAAAGAAACACACACACATACAAACAAACACGCTCACATACACTTAAACATGCACATACATACGTACATACATATAGGCATACACACGTACATATATATATTTATACAAGCATACATATATACACATAAACGCACTCACACAATGTGTGTGTGTGTGTGTGTGTATCCATGCGTCTATATGTATATATATATATGTGTGTGTGTGTGTATAAATATATTCAATATATACACATACATATACGTACTATATATATATATATATATATATATATATATATATATATATATGTGTGTGTGTGTGTGTGTGTGT
>NC_068989.1:7170555-7175309 GCF_001194135.2 Octopus bimaculoides
TATATATATATATATATATATATATATATATATATATATATATACACAAGCCTACATACATACATATACACACACACAGTTATTATACTGTGTGTATGTATATATATACTGAGAGAAAAAGAGACACGGAGCGGGGAAGTGATGTTTCGCGAATGGGTTGGTAATGATCAATGGATTAGATGTTGATTTTATAGACACAAGTCTATCGATATTGATTAGATGCAGTCTGTAGATTTTCGTTACACAGAGTGTAGATATTGACTGGATGGCTACATACAGTTCGTAGATGTCGACCAAATAGACACCTTGTATTGATGTTAACTAAGTAGAAACAATAAGTAGATGTAGCCGGAATAAAGACACAGTTCTAGAAGTTGACTTGAGAGGCTTCCAAAGTTTAAGATTTTGTATTGTATAGAGAAAGAACGACCTTGTGTAGATCTCTGCTCATAGTTACTTGATAGACAGGCCTTGTAAATCGCTGGATAAACATCAGTTTGTTTTGTAAGCCATATGACCCGACTAAAATACCAAAATATGTGTATATTATATTACATCATATATGTAAAAAGAGAGAGAGAGAGAGACAGACAGACAGAGATGAGGTGAGGTAGGGAGAAATCAATTACAGGATTCATTTGAATCTAGGTATTGCAACATGTTTGTTGTTGGCACTCCGTCGCTTACGACGACGAGAGTTCCAGTTGATCCGATCAACGGAACAGCCTGCTTGTGAAATTAACGTGCAAGTGGCTGAGCACTCCACAGACACGTGTACCTTTAACGTAGTTCTCGGGGAGATTCAGTGTGACACAGTGTGACAAGGATAGCCCCTTTGAATTACAGGCACAACAAAAACAGGAAGTAAGAGTGAGAGAAAGTTGTGGTGAAAGAAGACAGCAGGGTTCGCCACCATCCCCTGCCGGAGCCTCGTGGAGCTTTAGGTGTTTCTGCTGAATAAACACTCACAGCGCCCGGTCTGGGAATCGAAACCGCGATCCTATGACCGCGAGTCCACTGCCCTAACCACTGGGCCATTGCAACATGTAGAACGCCAGGAATGGTTGGGGCCGAAGTATCGAGCTCAAGCAACACTTAGCTGTCGTTTGTTGGTAGTATACTGTATGCACACACACACACACACACACACACATGTATATATACGGCGGACCTTTTTTCAGTTTCCGTCTACCAAATCCACTCACAAGGCTTTGGTCGGCCCGAGGCTATAGCAGAAGACACATGCCAAAGGTGCCACGCAGTGGGACTGAACCCAGAACCACATGGCTGGAAAGCAAGCTTCGTATCACACAGCCACGCCTGATTGTGTGTATGTATATGTATATGTATATATATATATATATATATATATATATATACTCGCACACACACACACACACACACACACATACGTTCATTAGAAGTTTTCTTGCCATCCTAGCTTTACTTATTGTTAGCATCTCGCACCACCATTTATCCCACACCAACATATCCAGGCACGAAGATATCAAGTGTCGTTGTGTTTATCATAATTCTTTAGTTGACTGGTTTCTCCACTTGCCTGGACGATTGCTTTGGTATTTCAGAAACAACTGAAGCTAGGAAGCAAATATTTTCTATCAAAAGCAAAATAAATAATTGATGTGTTGTTTGTTTTGTGAAACTTCAAAAAAGTTTTTCGTTTTCTGTATATTTTTGTTTGTTTTTGTTCTGTTTCTCTTCGCAAGTTATTTGAACATTAAATACGAGGCTTGGCTCTATTCAACCTTAGCGAGTTATGTATTGTGCGAAAAAAAAACCAAGAAACAAACAGAAAGAAAACAAATGAACGAGATAACGAGATATGTGATGAAGGAAAAATCAGAAAGGGGAAAGCCAAACGTAGCTGAGATAGGTGTGTAAAACGAAAAACGAAGAAACTTTCGAAAAACACGAACGAGCTCCGTTTACGAAAAACGGAACCATTTACATGCATAATGACACTAAATAGAAATAAATTCAGGCGTGAATATACGGTATTACAATTTCTCTCAGATTCTCTTGGTTGTAACAGTTTATCCTTTTCCTCTCACATATTTCAGTTGCTGGACTGCGGTCAAGCAAGGTTTTGTCGAATAAATCGACCCCAGCACTTCTTCATTTAAGTGTGGTAATTATTCCATCAGTGTTTTTTGACGAACCGCTAATTTACGGGGACGTAAGTAAACTGGCAACAAGCGATGATGTGGGACAAATACATACGACAGGACTCCACACAGTTTCCGTATAACCCAATTCACTGACTAGCTATTATGGAAGACATTTGTCCAATGTACCGAGCAGCAGGACTGAGCCCAGAACCACTTGGTTGCAAAAGTGAAATACATAACCACACAGTTATGCCTGTTCAAAATGCCTGCTAACATTTCTGCCAGCTCGCCACCATATTAAGATATTTATTCCTTACATTGGTAAAACATCACTCATTACGGTAGAGAGCTTAGTCGATAAAATCGATATCAGTACTTTACTTGTACTTATTTTATCGACTCCTCCAAGATAAAAGCCGAAGTTGATCTTATCGTGATTTGAACTAAGAACATGAAAAGCCGTAACTAAATGCTACAAGACCTTTTTCTCCGACACTCTAACGATTCAGCCAGTCAGCCACCATATTTTGATTAGCATATTGATTTCAAATTTTTGCATAAAGCCAGCAATTTCGATGGAGTGGGTCAGTCAATCACGTCAACCCCAGTCCACCGCCATATTATGGTTAATGTATTAAGATTTCCCAGTTGTTTTTTCTCGAATATGTTGCAAGATAGATGTTATGGTGCATATCTAACATATCCGTATTAAATATGCTAAATTCTGTCATGAAAGAGATAGATATAAATATATTGATCTGATCCATCACATTATTGATGTATCGCTGGGCAATTTACCTTGCTGATGCTCACACCAATGACATTTCAAGAGTTGAACATGTGGGATTGGAGTTCAAATTAAACCTGAGGCCATCACAGTTTTATTATGCAATTCTCAGATCAAAAAATTTCGGAATCACAGAGAATGAAGCTTGAAGCTCGGTATTAGCGTTCGTGTCTTTCTTACAGCTTTCCGTCATTTTTGTTTTTGTTTAAAGGTCACTTAAAGTGCATTTCATGTACATGTAAAATGGCAAACGTTGGGTTTCCCACTCTACTCTCCAGATGCACACTTCCACCGTATTATCTTTTATCGGCCTCTTTCTCATCTGGACCTCCTCTTTAACAACACCACCACCATCACTACTAACACCACCACCATCACTACTAACACCACCACCATTATAACATTTCCTTACGGTTTCATTTCAAACGTCACCACAAACTTCACCTGCGTTTTCCCGCAACATTAAACACAATTACCGCTGCTGTACCATTCCCCTACAACAAGACACCAAGAATAATAATTATCCTGAATATACAAGAAACACACAAAAAACAACAACCTACCAAGATAAGATAATTCTTACATTTACTGTTTTTCTCATAGTCATCATATTTCATTCGTCACCTTCGTTAAGTTACTCATCACGGAAGTTAATATCAGCACCGAATTTTTATTACTAATTAGATAATTCAATGTAGTTTAAGGTAATAAATATTATATTAAATGAAATTGTAGAAAATTATAAACTTTATTTATGCATACAAAAATTGAAGAAATCTAATATGGCTTTAAATTACAATTTCAGACTAAAAGAATTTCGAACACTAAAGTAAACTCCTTCAAAATCAAACTGTTTATTACCTCATCAACTGCTTCGATAGTTCTTAACCAGGGTTCATATGGCTCTTGGGGCCCGTATAAGATTTTGATGTTAAAATGTATCTACAATAAACTGGAATGGAGGCGCAATGGCCCACTCTTACTTCCTGTTTCTGTTGTGCCTGTAATTCAAAGGGTCAGCCTTGTCACACTGTGTCACGCTGAATATCTCCGAGAACTACATTAAGGGTACACGTATCTGTGGAGTGCTCAGCCACTTGCACGTTAATTTCACGAGCAGGCTGTTCCGTTGATCGGATCAACTGGAACCCTCGACGTCGTAAGCGACGGAGTGCCAACAACAACAATAAACTGGTGAAACTTCTACAATACACAAAATAGCTAAACATTTTTGTTTAGAACTCTTAATAGTATTTAAGTATAAAAATAGAATAGGACTTTTAGAATACCGAATGGTTATGGACGCCCTTCTAAGTAAAACAGGAATCAAAGACGCCCATGAAAATGGTTGAGAACACCTGAACTACATCAACAATGCGTGTGTGTGTGTGTGTGTGTGTGTACACATCACTTAAAAAGGCCGGTAATGACAAAAAAAAAACAATGTTTTTACCACCGGATAAATTTTGACACATCTGACATTTGAGAAGAAAAGACAAAAAAATACTATTGTTGCTATTTCGCCCCATTTCAGCTCTAATCAATAGGATTACGATCAAAGTTGGTCCAGCCGAGACCACTTATTATTATTATTTTTTTTGTATTTTCTTATTTCAAGCTCTGTGTATCAAAGTATTACACACACATCATATGTTTAGAACTGCAAGCTACGACGCCATGATATGAGTGGATGATGGACTCATTCGCTGTCTTTATTCGCTGGAACAGAATAAGATTTTGACAAAGCTTCGTTTTCCTTTAATGTAAATATCACTCGATTTTTTTTTCTCACAGAGATTAGTCGCTTCTTATCTCCTCCCGGCATGCACCACACACAC
>NC_068989.1:7175409-7175866 GCF_001194135.2 Octopus bimaculoides
ACTTCCGCTTCTATAAGAAGTCAGACAAACACATCTCTTAGCCAACACTGCCACTACCACAATAACCACGACCATCCGCAACACTGCCAGGACCACCACCATCACTACTGCCACCAATTCCACTAACACCTTCACCATCACCAATACAGAAAAAAAAATATATAAGGATTAAGAAAAAAAAACATCAGTCATTACAAAACTCAACCACCGCCATCACCACCACAACACCAACATTATGAAGACAACTTATATAAATGCTCGTTTTTTTATGCATGTACACGTTCCTATCCCTGATACCCGCGTTAAAAAAAAAACAAGGAAAAATGCGGCAATAACTTATTAAACCGATCCCCAATGCTCTATTAATTAGAGAAGTTAGACGATGGACAGCAAACCTTGTTTTCTTTTCTCCCACACTTCCAGTATCAGGTACTTTGTCAAAGACATTGGTTGTATC
>NC_068989.1:7176450-7180992 GCF_001194135.2 Octopus bimaculoides
TCTCTCTCTCTCTCTGTATATATATATATATATACACACATACGTATATATATATATATATATATACGCACATACGTATATATATATATATATGTGTGTGTGTATGTATGTATATGCACTTTCACACTAGAAACTCGCTTTGCCGTTCATTTTTGATGCCGAGATTAAGTATCCTATTGAAATTTCTTGTTTGCTAACACAAGACTTAAACTTGTTTACATCCCTAATCTACACACACACACACACAAACTTATATATGTATATATTACGTTATTTGCACACACATACAAGGACGCCCTTGTACAGTATTTGTGTGGCGGGTTGAGAGTTTGTAATATATGTTATGTTATTTGTCACAACATATATATATATATATATATATATGTATGTAAGCTTGCATATTTGTGAAGAAAAGAAAAAAATGATTTCGCCTTTATATTACTTAAGCCTGTTTGTTCGTGTACGTACGTATGTATATGCATGAATATATGCGTATATTTATATAGACATATATGTGTGTTTCCAAGGTATGTATATGTGCCTGTGTATATATATATATATACATATATATATATATATATATACATATATATATCTATATACACGCCCTTCTTACACATATGCATATACGTACAGTCAAATACACATACACGTATTTATATACATATGACACATGTATATAAACTATTTAGATTAACTATCTGTCCATTACTTTCATATATTTTAAACGCTGCTTTTGAACCCACCCTCGTCCTCTCCACCCATCCCAATACATTTTGTATATATATATATATATATATGTATATATATATATACTTATACATATATATATACTTACATACTTATACATATATATACTTATATATACTTATATATACAAACATATTTGTACATATATATATATATTTATATATACAAATATACTTTTTTATATATATATATATACTTCTTATATATTATATATAAACATATACTTATATATATATATATATATACACACACATACATGTATATTTGTATATAGCAACCACGACATCAAAGTTTTTCACCATTATCTATCACATCATGGACATTATTTACTTTATTTTATTTTTTTTTTTACGTATCAAAGAACTCTGTAACTCGAAGAATTTAGCAATATGACCTTAAGTGAAAAGAAGCCGCTGCTTTAAGTGCCTTTAAATGCCCAGAATCTGATCTCTATCGTCCTCATCGGATCATTGAAGTGAAAAGCACAAAGTTTTTCTTTTAAACTTTTACTTCTAACCAGACTTAAGCTGGCAAAGAACTACGTGCACTTCAGTAATAATAATAATAATAATAATAATAATAGTAATAATAATAATAATAATTTCTTTATTTGCCACCAGGGCGCAGGATGGAGGAGACAATGCAAAGACTGACATAAATTGTGGGTGTTTAAATACAATGGAATGATATATATATATATATATATGTATATATATATATATATATATATATAAAAGAGAAATTATACACAGTATATATTAAAAGAAGTGAAGTATATATTGTATACAGCAATTAGAAAAAAAATAGTTTATAGTGATGGAGGTCCTCCTGATATAGAAAGACTTCTAGGTATGATGGAGAAGCCCCATCATCCAAGATCACCCTGGATACTACGGACAAATGCCTTTTCGAACTTCTCTCCTCCGACTCGCAGGACTATGATGACGACGTTGACGATGTTGACGATGTTGACTGAAGTTGATGACGATGATGACGAATATGTTGATGATTACGATGATGATTTCTCTTAAAGGTTATAATTTATGCGTGCAAGTGTGTGTGTGTGTGTGATTATTTAACGTCCGTTGGCATGGGTTGGACAGTTTGACCAAGGCTGGCAAGCTGAGGGGCTACACCAGACTCCAGTCTGATTTGGCATGGTTTCTACGGCTGATTTTGTGTGTGTGTGTGTATGTAGTAATGTGAAACAGAAGGAAGAAATAGATGGTTGCATAGGGGCACAAATATGATTGTGACGCCATGTGGCGGGGAACCAAATATAAGTCAAGTTTTGCGAGGCTTTGTTTAAAAATTTAAGTCACTCAAACATCATCTTTCTTCATAGGCGCGTGTGTGTGTGTGTGTGTTGGTATGTAAGTGCGTGTGCGTCAGTCTATATGATGCACGGAGTTTTAAAACCTAATGTAGAATCTCTAAAAATTTAAAAATTAAATAAAAGTTAGAATTAAAATTATCAGTCTTTGTTGCAAAGCGGATATAAAAGATGAATTGCTTGGTTTCTTAGAAATGTCGAGAATGGATTAAGAAATAAAATAAAATGCAATTGTTCTAAAACGAAATAATAACTTTACGTAGAATCTGTGTTAGTACAACGAATACACTTTCTTTAAATTCTGATTTCCTCTTCTGAATTTTTTTCTTTTGTCTAATTTTAACAAAACAATGGTATTTAATTCTGAAAAACTAATTCTCTTAGTAAAAATCTGTATTTTTTTTATCTTATTTTATTATCTATTTATTTATTATAACTTATTAGTTTGTAAAGCCGATTATTGATATGTGAAGTGTGAAATGATTGGATGTTTGAAGAAAACCACGTCATCAATAATGTGACGTCAGTGATTTAATTGTTCTCGGATTTTAATCATTTTGCAAACAATTTTGTTTGCACCAAGTATCGTTCGTAACTTCAATTGCAGAGATATCTTAGTTTTAGTTTGCATCTACTTCGATAGAGAGCGTCTATTTAGGGCCGGCAGAGCATATTTAGGGCCGACTATCGCGGGTGTTACGATCCAACCCCTACCCTGCGATAGTTAAAAATCCGCGAAGTAGAAACAGTACTGTACTTTTTTTGTTTGTTATTTTTATATTTTGTATATATTCAAGTACAAAACAACACCACGGAAGAATCGACGTAAGTTTAATAAACCGCGATAGGTGAACCGCGATAAGGTGAAGGATTACTGTGTGTGTGTAGTGAAGGAGCATGGCTCAGTGGCTAGTGTCGCGTTCAGTCATAAGGTAGTGAGTTCGATTCTCCGACCGGGCTGCGTGTTATGTTCTTGAGCAAGACACTTTATTTTCACGTTGCTCTAGTTCACTCAGCTGTAGAAATGAGTTGTGACGTCACTGGTGCCAAGCTGTATCGGCCCCTTTGCTTTTCCCTTGGATGACATCAGTGGTGTGGAGAGGGGAGGCTGATATGCATGGGTGACTGCTGGTCTTTCACAAACATTTTTGCCTGAACTTGTCTCGGAGGGGAACTTTCTAGGGGCAACCCCATGGTTAACGACCGAAGGGGGTCTTTTTTTACTTATATACGCGCGCACACACGCACACACACACACACACACACACACACACACACACACACACATATATGAATATGCACATACATACATGCATGTTACATGTATACATGAGTATGAGGTATGTGTGTCCGTGTGTGTGTATGTGTGTGTGAGCGTATGTTACTGACCAGTGTGTTGTGTGAACGTGTGTTACTGACCTGTAATGTCTTTTGGAGACAGCAAAAACTCTGAAGAGTCTGAACTATTGACAAATCAGTCAATAAATACATGAGCGTATCTCCATATTGTATATGTATGCATACGTTTCTGTACGTGTGTGTGTGTGTGTGTGTGTGTGTGGATAGGCGTGCAGGCTTGTGTGTGCACGGTTGTGTCTGTGTACGTACAATATATGCGGATGTGTGGTCTTGTGTGTATAGTGTCTATAGGTAATGTGCAACAGGGACATAGATAGATAGAGAGAGAGAGATGGGATTAACGAGGGAGAAGCAAATGAATACATTAAGAATTTGAAGCCAAGTCTTTTAATAACCGTTTGATTTGGTCGCTGATCGAGCGGAACTGCCAAATGAGGCGAGGCGATTGGCCAAAATATGTTTTCATTGGCTGGATGACAACCATATCTTTCTCATCTTCCTTTTCCTCCGTAACTTCGTCTTCACCCTTCTCCTTACCCTCCTTCTTCACTCTCCATCGCTTCTTTTCCATATCATTCTTACATATCTTCTTACAATATCGTTTACTCTACCTCGTTATTCTGTCTGCAATGCTGTGCAATGCTTTTAATTTAATTTAACAGCGAGGTTGCCTCACTGAGGTCACTTCTGTTAGAAATAACAGTGAAAACTCTCAAATATCCCATACACAACTTTAAAAATTACACAGAGGAAGACATGCTAAACAAGAGCACTCAGAGAGCGCAAACTTCCGCCAAGGCAACACCAATGTCCTCTCAAACATTAGCCAGAGATGCTTTTTAAAATGAGAATATCTGAAATAAACTCGACTGCTCTCACAAACGAGAATAATAAAATGAACCCGAGCGCTCTCAGAAATTAAGTAAATAAAAGACCGAAAAAATAATCCAGAATCCTTGTCCGGTACCAGGTCGATCCAAAAATCTGATCAGTTCGTCCCTGTCACAAGGCCAAATATCCCTAAAAGTTTCATCTGAATCCATCCAGCGGCTGAGATATCTTGTCCACGGACACACTAACAAACACAACTGAAACAATAC
>NC_068989.1:7183334-7186714 GCF_001194135.2 Octopus bimaculoides
AAACGAAATAAAGATTTTTTGAGTCAACAGAAAAAAATCCTCTGTGGAGACAGTCTTTTAATCTGCTGAAAACAATGGCCAAAAATATAGGCATAGGAGGCGCAATGGCCCAGTGGTTAGGGCAGCGGACTCGCGGTTTCGATTCCCAGACCGGGCGTTATGTGTGTTTATTGAGTGAAAACACCTAAAGCTCCACGAGGCTCCGGCAGAGGATGGTGGCGAACCCTGCTGTACTCTTTCGCCCCAACTTTCTCTCACTCTTTCTTCCTGTTTGTTGAGTAAAGCTGCGATGGACTGGCGTCCCGTCCAGCTGGCGGGGGGAGGGGACACATACGCCATAGAAACCGGGAAACCGGGCCCATGAGCTTGACTAGGCTTTAAAAAAGGACGCGTAAATAATAAATAAAAAATATAGGCATAGCTGTATGGCTAAGATACTCGCTTTGCGTTCATCTGGTTTCGGGTTTATTCTCAGTGCGTGGCACCTTGGGTGTGTCTTTTATGATAGCTCTAGCCCGACTAATGCTTTGCGAGTGAATTTGGTTGATAGAAACCGTGTAGAAGCCTTTAGTAAAGCACATACATGTGGTAAATGAACATTTTAACCACTCTATGAAAAGTCTCTGTGGTTAAACCTTTGTTTTTTTTTCTCTAAAGTCCTGTAATGCTTCTGCTAATTAATCGTCCATATTACCAACGTTTGGTGAGTTATACGAATTAGGGTAGACCAGCTTATTGGAAGGATTGGACGACATGTAGTGATTGATACATGGCCTGGGAGATTGGATACAACACCAGTGATGAGAAGAAGAATGATGAGTGAATTGAAAATGCCTGAGTGACAGCGGCACAAGTCTGGCAATATACAAAGTACATGGACATTTATAATATCGGTAGAAAAATGATACAGAGCACAAAATGCGTCTGTAGTAACATAGAGGCTGGACATATCTGTAGGTGATTAATATCAATCAGTTGAGTGGCTTTTCGCTGGATGCGTTTGATCCACGATGTCAGTGTGCTCTATTGTGTCAGCTGAACTCTACGATGTCAGCTGCACTCCATTGAGTCTCGCATCAAGTTTGTGTAGCATCAATAGTTAATATGGGCTTAAGTATTTTCTGACCAGAAAAGACGGATCGGTCAATGAGGCGTGATCTTAGGTCTCACTATCTCTAACTTAGCTAATATTTGAGATCGCTAGTTGCTATGAGAACACTAGGGCCGAGTTGCTCGTGTTTAAAAGGGACAAATTGCGATGATGTTTTCTTGATAGGAGTTGTACCTATGATGTTCTATTTATGTATTCAATAATTTATTTATTTTTGTTGTTGAAAAAGAAAAGATTAGCATAACGCCACTGAAAGTAATTGATTTCTTTAGAATGGTAAACAATTTTGAAACCAGAAAGTTCAATCTCTTTTACTGACGACGAGTAGTCTCATCTACTTTTCACAACGAGGCTAAAATTGTGCGTTCACTAGAAAACAGACAATTGCTCATAATTTATCTAAATTTCTTCACGCCATGTCATTCTAAGATATATATATATATATATATATATATATATGTATGTGTGTGTGTGTGTGTGTGCACGTGTGCGTATTTGCATGTGCGTGTGTGTCTGCATATTTGTATGTATATACATATACGCATTTATATATGTATATATATATCTATCTATCTATCTGTGTATATATATATATATATGCAGTGATATAGAAAACACGTGTGTGTTCATGAGTATGCATAGTTCCGTTTGTTTTGTTACTGCATGACAACCGGTGTTGGTTTGTGACCGTCCGCCTAACTTGACAGTTCCGCTAAAGGAAGGCCGACGGAATACGTACAAGACTTCAGTCGATTTGATCAACTAAATCCTTCAACACACTGCTCCAGCATGGCTGCAATTCAATGACTGAAGCATGTAAACGACGAAAAGTATATACACACACATATACATACAAACATATACACATTATACACACATTTATAAATAGGGGAATATACATGGAATACTTACATTGTGTCTAAGTATGAGTGGACGTGTGTGCGGTCGTGTGTGAGGGGACCTAGCGAAAGAGGAGAGAGAGAGAGAGAGAGAGAGTGACTGTAATTCTATACGAGTAGATACCAATATATATATATATATAGAGAGAGAGAGAGAGAGAGAGAGAGAGAGAGAGAGAGAGAGAGAGAGAGAGAGAGAGAGAGAGATTGTGTTTACGAATACGTGCGTGTGCATCCGATCATATATTTGTGTGTATACGGTGTTGCAATCCATTGTTGCGTGGCAAATAAAGAAACCAAAGACATCATAACGATTATGATAGTATAAAAATAACAGAAACAATGATGATAATAATAATAATAATCACTAGCATCATTATCATCGTTTTCAATTATTATTATTATTATTTATGATTCCTTGCTTTTCACTGTCCCACGTGACATCCAATCAATTGTCCACAATTGCAGAAGTCTTCGGCCAGGAAACAATTAAAAATATTAATTTTGTAGCTGATTTATCACATTGGTTGCAGTTTGCTGCATAAATCAAGTGGTGGTGGTGGTTTTGTTGCGGGTGCTGTTGGTAGTGGAGGTGGTGGTGATGCTGGTGTTCATATTGGTTGTGGTGGTGGTGGAGGTTGTCGTCGGGGTAGTAATGAGGGTTTGTAAGTGGCTTTCATTTTTATTCGTGATGTTAGTGGCGGCGGCGCTTAGGAAAACGATGATAGAGATACTAGTACTATTGTGATTGAGTTGTTGTTGGAGGGGTAGTGGTGGTGGTAGTGGAGAAAACGGTAAGAGAGATAGTGCTGTGGTGTTTGAATTCTTGTTGTTGGTCTTTTGTTGTTGCTTGTGTTGTTTTTGTTGTGGTGATGGTGGTAGTAGTGATTGCGGTGGTGGTGGCGGCGGTGTTTGTGGTGGTATTGGAGATCATTGCCAAGATGGTGGCGTTGATGATGATGACGACGGCGATGACGTTAATGAAGATAAGAAGTGAGACGATGACGACGAAGGTGATGTGGACGCTGATAATGATGCTCATTATGGCGATAGTGAGTTAATTAAGATGATGATTTTATCGAAAGAGTTGAATTCATTTGTCGAAATATGACAAAATACATTAGCATAATGTTACAAATACAATACGTTATATACGTACATATACACGCGCGCACACACACACATGCATACATGCACACACACACTATTAGGTACAGACAGCTGTAAATATATTAATATTCACAGCTATAGAAAGACATAACTCCATATTTATGTGTGTATGTATATCTATCCATCTATTTATATACATACACACCCACATACACAAGTGTATGTGCGCGCGCTGACTAATATATATATATATATATATA
>NC_068989.1:7186765-7189155 GCF_001194135.2 Octopus bimaculoides
GTAGATAAGTGGAGGAGAAATGCCTTCGTTTCACATAGTTTAATATCTTTTTATAAAATTTTAAAAAATATATACATATTTTATGGATGTAGTGATATCCAACCGGTTTTCGCTATTTAAATTAGCTTTTCAAGGGACATTGTGATAAAGGGGTCTCGCCAGAGCGAACATATCGACAGATGCGCAAGGAATAAAACGCCGAATTTCCATATCTTTCCATTATACCAATGCAAAGATTCAATCTCCTTACAAGAGTAGCGCTCAAATGATACAAATTTAGACTCCGATGTATTTACGGGGAATCAATTCTTCGGGGCAAAACAATGGCTATAGGAAGGATCACACCCAGCTGTAGTCAAAAATACACCCAGCTACAAATATTGAAGATTGCGCCTCACAAAACAGAGGGACAATAGTAATAACAACAATAATAATAATAATAATAATAATGATAATGCAGTACCAGGCAGTGGATTTCATGGCTTCTGATCTTAACTGATTGTAAGTGTTATCATGTACAATGTTTTGTCATGGTAGAAAAGATGGTCTACAGCAAATATTCTGCTCAATACCACAGATTTGCTTGTCAGTTGTTTGACCTTAACCAGTTGAGCATGTCTCTTGGTGGCTGACGATATGTGCATCTCTGATCACGAGCAGAAGTAGTGGGGGAGCATCATAGCCATGTATTGAGAGGAATTCTTTGGGGTTTGAATAGTTCACATCCGGAAACATGGGTGTTTTGTTCAACGTCCTTAAACAAACCTTATTCAGGGACCTTTTGAGCGGGATGGGCTACTCAACCTGAAGAAAATTCTAACTGGGCCCCACCTGCAAGGTCATGCGCTGTTTATCTTGATATGAGATCACCATGTTCCGCGCACATAGTTGTGATACATGTGCCTGGTGTATCCTTACCAGACGGGTAGTCATGATGGGCGTATTGGGCTTCGTATATTTCTATTCCAGTGTCCCTTAGATGGCATGCCCTGCTCTCTCACTTAATAATAATAATAATAATAATGATAATAGTAATAATAGTAATAATAATAGATGCCTTGATGCAGTACCAGGCAGTGTTTTGTCTTAGTGTAAAAGATGGGCTACAACAAACATTCTGCTCAATACGACAGATTTGCTTGTCGTCTGCTTGACCTTAACCAATTGAGCAT
The DNA here is from genome assembly GCF_001194135.2 of Octopus bimaculoides. Taxonomy (NCBI): domain Eukaryota; kingdom Metazoa; phylum Mollusca; class Cephalopoda; order Octopoda; family Octopodidae; genus Octopus; species Octopus bimaculoides. Next base: position 7,187,938 of record NC_068989.1, read on the forward strand.
GTCCCTTAATGGCTGACGATATGTGCATCTCTGATCACGAGTAGGAGTAGTGCGAGGAGCTTCATAACCATGTATTGAGAGGAATTCTTCAGGGTTTTAATAATTCACTTCTGGAAACATGGCTTTGATGCTCCCCCACTAACGCCACTATTGTTTCGTTCAACATCCTCAAACAACCCTTATTTAGAGCCCACTGCTATCACACCTATATAAAGTACCGCTACCACCGCCATCATATCCAGTCACCTCTTTGGTCGTACTCATCAGAAATAAATCCGTTTCCACTACCACCATCACCATCAGTCTCGCATGTACCACCATCACCGCCAGTTCCATCCCTCTCACAGTCATCATCGTTACCCACACAGCCACCGCCACGGATCTCGAACTCGCTACTGATCCGACAACCAGCATTACTTTCGTTATTGCCATCTCTCTACCGCAATATCATAACAGCAACAGCACCAAGAACAACACCACCAAGAGCAGTAACAACAACAATAAAAACAAAAGCAACAGCAGCAGCAGCAACAACAACAGGAGCAGCAACAACGCCATTATGACGAGGAAAAAAAACAAAACCGTATCGCTAAAAGAATAATTGAAAAGTTCCAAGGGAAGATAATAGCGACCAATTCCAGTTGATACGATGTCTTTTATGGCGATAATAATCTTTACAGCACCTCCAATAGCCAGAAGCATTTCAGACAAAATCGATCGGTTCATAATATAGCGACTGTACAGATTCGATTCGTCCTATTACTAGCTGTGGTAGATGATGATGCCGGTTGTGTGTGTGTGTATATATATCTATTTATATATGTGTATATATATCTATTTATATATGTGTATATATATATATATATATATGGGGGGGGGGATGTGTTGCTGACTGTGCATATAAATAATTCTTTACGAGTAATAAGATTTTGTTAAGAAGGAAGGATTTAAATTAAAACCTTCATGTGAGGAATATGATGTGTGTAGATGTACGTGCAGAACCATAGGCGTATATGCATGGGTATTAGGAGATAGAAAGAGTTAAGTGCATTTATCTATGTGTATGTAGCAGATAAAGGCACACATACACACACACATATACATGTTTGCGTGTGTGTGTACATATAGATATATATATATACACACACGCACGCACGTATATCTATATATAGATATATATCTACATATATATAGATATATATATCTTATATATCTACA
>NC_068989.1:7189579-7194974 GCF_001194135.2 Octopus bimaculoides
ATATATATATATATATATATATAGAGAGAGAGAGAGAGAAAGGAGGCAGTCAGAATTCTACACACACACACACACACACAGGCATCTTTACTACCACCAGCCCCACCATCACCCCAACAGTCAGATATGACTACAGCTGCCCCCCCTTACACTCCACCTTCACCCACCATCATTCTCACATACACACACGCACCTACGCATGCACACACTCAGTGGGCGAACATCGGTATGCTTATATCTATGTGTCTTCACGTCTGCGAGAATGCATAATGGATACTAAGTAATTACTTATCCACATCGTTGATATTACTAAAGGTAGTTACATGCGTACGCAGCCTTACATTTAGTATATATGCGGATGTGTTTCTATGTATATCTGTTGGTAAATGTGTACGTCTATGTGTAATAGCGGACTCGGTTTACCTTGTGTGTAACTTACGGAAAACACATCAATTGTTCAGCTGTGATAACAAACGGTGAGAATTGATTTGTTTCGTTTGTATAAATCGTATCAACTGATAGCTAAGATATCTGTTGGCGGGGAATCAATAGGAAACGTCGTTACAAATCATTGAAACATTCGTTCTTAAAATATTTTCTTGTTATGACTTTGCAGGCTTCGGTACGAACTGAGGTTATCAAATGTCTGTCCTTATGCATAACAACACATATATATTGTGTGTGAGTGGGTTTGTCTATATGTATATGTGTGTATATATATATATGTGTGTGTATATGTGTGTGTATATTCTTATATACATTTACATGTGTAGATCTATGCATCTATACTTTATATATCAAACCCAAGCGTATTTATCTGTATCACTTTCTCCATATCAGTTCACCTGAATTTGTTATAGCCACTACAAATATATATATATATATATATATATATATATATATATATATATATATACATATATGTGTGTTTGTGTGTGTATTTCATTGTATCTGTTTGTCCCTCAGCACCGCTTAACAACCGGTGATGACGTGTTTTCGTCCTTCGGTAGAAGATATCGATAAAATAAGTACCAGGCTGAAAGGACTGAGAAAAAAAAAGTATTTGGGTCGGTTAGTTCGACTAAAATTCCTCAAGGTGGTGCCCCAGCTTGGCCACAGTCTAATGGCTAAATCAATTAAAAGATAAGAAAGATAAAAGATATATGATTACAATTAATTTATATGTTTCGTGATGTACTACATGATTTAATAAAAATTTAGCCTACATATGGCACTTAGGCAAGTGCTTTTACCATGGTTGCCAATCAACCAAAGGCTCGTCTTTTAAAACGCATCGACAAAAACTGTATACAAGTCATCAGCTGCTCTGTACCTGTTCTTGGTTGACAAAACCTGATCTTTCGACCAACTGATACAACCACCTTGTCATTATATTAATGGTTTCCGCAATGTACGCATTCGGATACGTCTCCCGTGTGAAGATATTTTGATAACCAGTTACTTCCCATTGCAACAACTTATGGTTAGTGATTACTTAATCCCATTCATTTATTAGTTTTTGAGGCCCTAAAAGCCTTTGGGTCTTTTTTCTTCTTCCTCTTGTTGAGCCACGTAAACAGAATCTATGATTTTCATTTTAGCAAATTTCTTGTTCGTTTTAAGTTCTTAGCAAACGAATGAAATAGTGTGAAGAGAACAGATATTTGATCTACAACGAGGAGTTTGTTTTTATATTTAATTCTTCACAAAACTGAATTTACTATTAAAGCAGAAACGACTTTCGATGCATTCAAGTTGATTTATTGACAACTCAAATATAAGGTCAGTTGTAAGCTCTTCTTTTCCGCCTGTTAAGTTCTTCACTATTCCTGCTGGTCAAAGAGTATAAATAAATATCTTTCGAGTACAACTGCATAAAAAGAACTTTGCTCTATTCCCGTTTAAAACTAAAAATACAATTCTATTGCGGATCTTTTAAATAAGATCTCGTAATTTGATTTCACATTTATCGGTGCGTATTTTGATATCTACAACAATAACTCAAAAACACTAACAAGAATATAATTCTTTGTAATTTTGGCACAATGCGAACAATTTTGAAGGAGAGGGTAAGTTGATTACGTCGACCACAGTGCTCAGCTGATACTTATTTTATCGACCCCCCACGAAAGTCGACGTCGGCATTATTTGAACTCCTAATGTAAAGACGGAAGAAATACCGCTAAGTGTTTTGTCCGACGTGCTTATGATGCTGCCAGCTTGCTTCTTTGGAATACGATTGGATGCAAATTCCTTTTAGTTATGGTATTAATGATTTGCATGAGGATTTTCTCAACTGTAGCATATTTCAAGAACAGTTTAAAGGAGGAGAAATTAGTAAAAAAAAAAAAAAAAATACTTACTATCTTTTGTTCGGTTTTCGTGCCTATCCTCACCAGTAGTCATGGATGTCGGTTAACGACCGAAAGAGTACGATCGCGAATATGCAGATGCTGAAATGAGTTCCATCGAAGGATCTCCGAAGTAAAGTTACACGACAGGGCATTTAGTTCGGTGATCACACCAGGTCTTTCCTCCGTTTCTCCGCAGTGAAAAGTCACATCTCCGGAATACGGACATGTGATAAAAATGTCACAAGATGGCTTCTTCGAGCCGAGACGATAGGCAAGAGAGACCTAGAGTTAGGACCAAGAACAAGATGGCTGGACAATAAACATAGACTCAGTTAATATACATAGGCTCATAGCCACAGGAATCCAGCAGGAAAGTTTGATTACGTTTGCTTCTGAGAGGACCCTATGGAGAAGGTGCCTGACACCTCTATCTCCACAACACATCTCCAGCAATAATGGAGGGAGAAAATGGATGGGGGTTGACATTTATGGTTTATTGAAGTTTTAAAATGTGGTAGCCATTTATGATTTCAATAAGAATATCGATTAGTTCGATTTGTTGAATGTAATGAAGCAATGACGGTGAGTCTTTCTTCTATTGGCACCACCTATCTGTGGAAATCAGGGTTTTCAATCCCAACAGATTAAAACAAAATTCATGCGCGACGCCATTTGGTCGGCCATTAATACAACGGTAGGTCGCTAACTCCTCACATTGTGAGGCACGATTAGAAATTCAAACTTGATATTAAGGAATGTGAATGGATACGAAGAGTTCTCGTACATAGATGCATAATTTAAAATCTTTACATTCATCATCATCATAGTCATCGTTATTATTATTATTAATAATAATAATAACCCCGAAAGGACAAAAGGCAAAGCCGATGTCGACTTTGCTTTTCGTCGTTTCGGGGTCGATAGAATACGAACCAGTTGAGTACTGGGGTCGATGTTATTGAGTCTCTCCCCAGAACTTGTTGGCTTTGAGCCAAAATTTGTATCCATTAATATTATTATTATTATTATTATTATTATTATCATTATTATTAAGGCGGTGAGGTGGCAGAATCGTTAGCACGCCGGGTGAAATGCTTAGCAGTGTTTTGTCGGCTGCTGCATTCTGAGTTCAAATTCCGTCGAGGTCGACTTTGCCTTTCATCCTTTCGGAGGCGATTAAATAAGTACCAGTTACGCCCTGGGGTCGATGAAATTGACTAGTCCCCTCCCCCAAATTTCAGGCCTTGTACCTATAGTAGAAAGGATTATTATTATTATTATTACTACCTATGGCGAAATCCTAGATTGTAAGGACTTTCTAATCTTGTCCTAACTCAAATTTATTATGAAATTGCACAGTTTCATGAACAGTTAAGTAATGTGTTTTTGAACGCTACCGTAAAATGAGGAAATGTTGGTTAAGTACAGAGTTGGTATAGAGACTGAAGCTTACACAGCTCTGATGGCCATATTAAATTAATATTATTAAATCTTAATGTAAAAAAAAATCCATATGATATTCTGAAATTCCATCGTGCCTTTCCACAACAAGTGAAGCTATTAAATAACGAATGATAGGTTTTACTACAATCAGATATACAAGACTTAAATAATTTTCTTGAAGCTTGTCAGAATCTTTTTTAAATAAAATATAATGCCTCGAAAACTAAATTTTGTAAATCATCAAAAATGTAAAATTAATTGATTATTCTCAGTGGCCGGTTAGTTTTCAAGCTATCAAATTAATTTTCAAGATATATAGAAAATTGGCTGAAATTATATGCCATTTTCTCAAATTTCTTCCTCGATTAAATATTAAATTACTCCACGTTAAATATTTACTCCTGGATTAAATATCATTTGTCTCTTACTTGTTTCACTCGTTAGACTGCGGCCATGCTGGGGCAGTGCCTTGAAGAATTTTAGTTGAAGGAATCCATTTTCTTTTTAAACCTGGTACTTATTCTATCGGTCTCTTTTGCTGAACCGCTACGTTACGGGAACGTAAGCACACCAATACCAGTTGCCAAGCGGTGGTGGGACACGCACACACACACACACATCTTTCAGGATCTGTTTATGTGTTAAATATATCTTAAGAACAAGGACACTGGGCAGTGAGAAAATAAGAAAAATCGTGGGAAAAAGCTGCATAAAATTGAATGAGAAAAAAAAAAAGAAACGAAATGAAGAAAACTAAGATCCTTTTCCTCCCTGATTGCAGAAGTCTCATTAAATACAGCTGGTATAGAAGACAATAATAGAAAATATGTGTAAGTCTGCTAGACAGCAATTCAATCCGGAGCGAATAGTGCCCTCCAATTCGATAGGAGAAATTTGTCCATGTGTCTACACCTACTAAAAGTTTCAGATCTGGAATTAAGTTGTGTGTTGAAATTGCTGAATCTAAGAAGAATATGAAATCTTTCCGCTACGCATAAGTAGCATTTCTTAAATCCGTTAACATATGACTTGGATTTCTCCACTATTCTGCCAACATAACATGGCAGTCCTGGTTTAGTATGAATGTTGCTGTAATTTAGCCCCAGGAGACATCGTCTCCAGTTGGCTATACGACACGATCTGTGTCCTTATATTTTCGAACAAGGGAATCTAGCACCCCCACTCAGCTCAAAATAATATCTGTCTCTCGCGATTTCCGGGTGCTAGAGTGGGGGTACTAGATTCCCTTGTTCGATGATATAAGGACACAGATCTTGTCGTATAGCCAGCTGGAGACGATGTCTCCTGGGGCTAAATTACAGCAACATTCGCCCTAAACCAGGACTGCCATATTATGTTGGCAAAGAATCTTTACTCCAAAGTACTGTTGGTAAATATCTCTCGTTGTGAGATTTAAAAATAGTAATTTTCTAACAGATGATTTTTATTTAAAAAGAGCTTCAGCTGGCGCATTTATCGATCCACTTTTAAATTCGGGATGATTTGCTTCGTGTTAGCCACTCGGATGACCGACACTTCTCCGATTTTGGGATTTGTTCTCGTTCTTTTGTATGAGAAAAGACTTAAACATACTTATG
>NC_068989.1:7196066-7207818 GCF_001194135.2 Octopus bimaculoides
CCGCAAAAAAGACTACTGGCCTTGTGCCAAAATTTAAAACCGATTTTCAAGTGATTGAAATCGTGGATCAACCTTATTAATATACTATTTTTTTTTTGTTTTTTTGTTTTTGTTTTGAATGACTGGATTATTGAACGATTGAACTTTAATCGATTGATTCGTGACAAACGCCACTTCCCTTCCTTTCTGATGCTAAGCAGTTCACTTCAGCGATCAGTAAAGTTGATTGTTCTTGTAATATTCGTAATTCATTGAGCTTGTGTACTTTTACACAAAATTTCCGTCCCATTACATCAATCCGGGTCAACAGCCAATACTAATAAAACTGATGTATAAATAGGCTTTTGTTATTTTCCAAACGATTTTTTTCCCCTCTTAATACATTTCCAATGAATCAGATATTTTCATCCGCACAATTTTCTATTGCTCTTAGGAGCCTCTTGTTATAAGTGTCATAAGTGGCTTCTCTCTCTCTCACACATACACACACACACACACAAATCATAATCTAACCGTTAAAGTGTTCAATGACTAATTTTCTTAAAAAATGTAAAATAATATTTTAAAAGATATCAATGGATTTTTGGAATCGTTGTTGACCTGAAAACTTTATAACAAGTTTTCGAGATGTCTTCTTGAAAACCATTCCATATAGGTCAAGTTATAATCCCATTAATGCATTCCTACTCGTGGTTTTCCGGCCGAGGCGTACACGTATGTTATGACACATAGACACAATAACACATAGACTCCAAACACATACACATTGACACAAATAGAAAAATTCAAAGCATATGCATGCACACACACACACACACACACACACACACACACACTTAAAAATACGAGGGGGTACCCAAAAGAAACCAGAATTTTGCAATATTAACTTATTCACTTAGTTTTACGTTTAGCCTTTTATCGCCTACAAAGTATTCTCTATTTGAAGCAATGCAGCGGTCCAGATGCGTTTTCCACAATCTGAAGCAGTGCTAGAACTCTTCCGAAGTGAAACCTTTTAACGCCTCGGTCGTTTTTTTTCTTCTTCACCTCTTCCACATCTGCAAATTCCGTAGCTCCAGCTTTCGTCACCGGTTTCAGTTTGCGATACGCATCCAGCTGTGACTGCTTTTGATCTCTTGTGAGTAAGCGAGGCAGAAATTTTGCTACAACTCTTCTCATTCGCAATTCCTCGCTCAAAATTCGTCGGACAGAACTCCTAGACACACCAGTCATAACAAGTTCGTGAACTGTTCAGTGACGGTCCTTCAAGATCCTGAACGTCCTAACAGCTGCGCCCAAACATCTCATTTCGTCCACAGAGACAAGACGCGAAAATAACTTCAGTGAAACACAGAAATCACACTAAAAGTTCAATATATCTCGTACAACAGACACTATATTGTTGCGGTTTCTTAAGCTTTTGTGATCGGTATTAAAACACGCACAGACAAATGTCAAGGATAATTTTGACAGCTTCGTCATATACTTACAAAAAAAAAAATTAGTTTTCTTCAGAAAAGTTAGATTACGAAAACTGACTTGCAATACCACAATATTTTTAGATTTAAGTAGGGGAGAGATAAACCAAAGTTTTTCTGTTACTGTAGTAGAAAAGAAATTATTCACGAACATTGACCAAAACGTATATTGAAGAATTCAATATGTCTGTTGTTCAATATGAGTACTGATAACTGTCAGAGAAATGGTTATCAGCGAAACACTCACCTTCACGTTTTAGTTATCAATAAATGAAATTCATCATGGCGTCGAGCTGGCAGAAACGTTAGCACGCCGGGCGAAATGCTTAGCGGTATTTCGTCCGTCTTTACGTTCTGAGTTCAAATTCTGCGGAGGTCGACTTTGCCTTTCATCCTTTCGGGGTCGATAAATTAAGTACCAGTTACGCACTGAGGTCGATGTAATCGACTTAATCCCTTTGTCTGTCCTTGTTTGTCCCCTCTGTTTAGCCCCTTGTGGGCAATAGAGAAATAAGAATCGTTAGCACGCCGGGCGAAATGCTTAGCGGCATTTCGTCCGTCTTTACGTTCTGAGTTCAAATTCTGCCGAGGTCGACTTTGCCTTTTGTCCTTTCGGGGTCGATAAAATAAGTAGCAGTCGATCACTAAGGTCGATGTAATTGACTTATCCCCCCACCTCCTAAAATTGCAGGCCTTGTGTCAATGAATAAAATTCACTGTCAGTTCTTCATCGTCAAAGACGTACGGAAACCCATCGTGAGAAAAGCCACAGAGCAGTCGAAGGTTTCTAAAATATTCGTGGATGCATTTTAACTCACGGAACTTCGGTTGACTCGAAGCTACTGTAAAAGCCATTTATCCAAACTGCTTCTTTTTGCAAAGAATCTTTAAAATTATGCCATTATGGAACACCTAAATTGATTGCATATAAGTATGTTTTTACCGTGGAGGCGCAATGGCCCAGAGGTTAGGGCAGCGGACTCGGAGCCGTAGGATCGTGACTTCGATTCCCAGACCGGGCGATGTGAGTGTTTATTGAGCGAAAACACCTAAAGCTCCACGAGGTTCCAGCAGGAGGTCGTGGTGAACCCTGCTGTACTCCTTCCACACAACTTTCTCTCACTCTTTCTTCCTGTTTCTGCTGTATCTGTATTTCAAAGGGCCAGCCTTGTCACACTCTGTCACGCTGAATCTCCCCGAGAACTACGTTAAGGGTACCACGTGTCTGTGGAGTGCTAAGCCACATACACGTTAATTTTACGAGAGCAGGCTGTTCCGTTGATTGGATCAACTGGAACCCTCGTCGTCATAATCGATGAAGTGCCACGACGATATGTTTCTACCAATAATGTTTACGTTATAATTTTAAGTGATCTGTTCGATCTGAACTGGCTTGAGCTAAACAACTACGAAAACAATTTAAATTTTATATTCTTCACCAGTCGTAAACAACATACAAGCGAAATCTTCACTCGTAAACAGCACTGAATTAAAATCATGCATGCGTAGATACATGAAATTCAATCACACATACATTTATAGGTGAACGGTTGGATGTTGTGAGACTGCACGGCAGAAACAAGTGCGTGAATGTCAAACTTGAAACTCTTTTAAATTTTTTGTCGATAAAATGATATTAACCGCGGGGAGAAGACATTATACATAATCTTATGATGTAAACAATTTTTTTTAATCAAAGTTAAATATATATATATAAATAAATAAATAAAAGCTAATAATATTGATTTCAAATTTTGGCACAGGACCAGCAGTTTCAGAGGAAGGTATAAGTCCATTAGATTGACCTAAGTGTTTAACTGGTACTTATTTTATCGACCCCCGGAAGGATGAAGGGTAAAGTTGACCTCGGCGGAATTTGAACTCAGAGCGTAAAGACGGACGAATTGCCGCTAAGCATTTTGCCTGGCGTGTTAACGATTCTGCCAGCTCGCTGCCTTTAAAACTAATAGTATTAATCGTTATCTAAGGCGGCGAGCTGGCAGAAACGTTAACACGCCAGGCAAAATGCTTAGCGGCAATTCGTCCGTCTTTACGCTCTGAGTTCAAATTCCGCCGAGGTCGACTTTGCCTTTCATGAAATTTTGCGAATCGATGCTGGAGATGATTGAAAACAAAACCTTCATTACACGTTTAATTTTCAATGATGAAGCGACTGTTTGCTTGAGCGCAACAGTCAATCGTTACAATCTGCGTATTTGGGGAACAGAGCACCCACATGAAACAGTTGGGCACGAAAGAGATTCCCCTAAGGTAAACGTCTTTTGTGCTGTGTCTCGGGAAAAGGCTTATGGTCCTTTTTCTTTGAATGAAACACCGTTACAGGACAAATCTATCTTGAAATACTTCAAAACTGGCTCTTCACTTCACTGCAAGCAGATTCGCATGACTTTATTTTTCAACAAGATGGAGCACTGCCCCCGTGGGCATCTGATGGTTCGAACCTTTTTAGATGAAAAAGTGCCCCAGCGATGGATTGGTCGGAAAGGAACCCAACACCTTGCTCTTTGTGCTTAGTCTGCGAGATCCCCAGACCTCACCGTGTGTGATTTTTTTTTTTTTCTTGTGGGCATATGTAAAAGATCTCGTTTATGTTCCACCGCTAACCACTAACCTCGATAAATTTTTAAAAAATTCTCCACACCCTAATTAACAAAGAACTTTCTAGATCAACGAACTAAAATTTATATTATTAAAAAATAAATTAAACTGAGTAGAACTAACAGTGAAGTTATTCTTTTTTCTTTTTTCAAATATACCCAACTGTACCAACGATCTCACACATTTTCCAATATACATATATATAACTATGTATACAGTTTGGTAAACACTACATATTTTTTTAAAGCGATTTATAGTTTCATGTAATGAAAACCACAAACAGCATTTTATAACATGCCTGGTGCTTTCGTACAATCTTTGGGCTGTTATTCACATGGTATATACAAGCTAAAACAGGACGATAAAATCCGTGTCTGTCTGTTTGCGCGCGCGCGTGTACCAAATAAGGCTCAATAGATACAACCGGTTAACACATTTCAGACATTATTTAGTGACAATTAGAACAACAATAAAAAGAAACCTGACAAACATACAAACAAATGTCCAAGTTATGAAAGGACATTGTTGACAAAAAATTCTAATTATCATTATAATCTTTATTCTTATTATTACTTTTTTTAACTTTCCTTTGTCAGTGGTTTTAATTACAGTGTCTTTGTCTTTCTAACAGTAATTAAACGTATTAAATGTACTATTATAAATATTTCGTATGTGCGCCATAATAGCTTCCTTTTAACAGCCAAGTCCGAGTAATTTCTTAGATTCTCATAATGTCTATATGACATTACGATCACATTATATTGAATCGATAAGTCATTTTAAAGGTATTATTGTAGCTTTTCTCGTGCATAGTTATATTACATAATGACGAAAGCCGCAGAAACTAATGGCAAGCTATGTCGGGAAAAATAATTTACTGAAGTTCTCAAATTTGTGTAATTTTATACGCTGTAAAGAGACAAACGTGAATCCTGACAAACGGCTTTGCTTGAAACGTCACGAACGTTGTCAAAATTTGCGAAAATTGCCAATCCTATTAATTAACTTTTCTATTGGTTTTCTGTCCTTTTTTGTCTTTTTTTTTTTAATCTTTATGCATACGCAACGGATCAGCCTGCGTGCTGAAATTCCACATTGCTGAAGGATTATCATTTCCTCAAGATAGAGATTGCGTAGCTGTCATTAAAGATTTATGAAAGATGTATAACATTGACCATCGACTCGTGATATATGTATGTATGTCATTGTTCAGTTTCATTTCAATATTTCTTGCCAATAAAGAGCCGGTTTCTAACCCAGATCCAAGGCTACTTCATTGGAATTTCAACATCAACAACAGCATTTTTGTTTGTATGTATGTATGCATGTACGAGTGGAGGCGCAATGGCCCAGTGGTTAGGGCAGCGGACTCGCGGTCGTAGGATCGCGGTTTCGATTCCCAGACCAGGCGTTGTGGGTGTTTACTGAGCAAAAACACCTAAAGCTCCACGAGGCTCCGGCAGAGGGTGGTGGTGAACCCTGCTGTACTCTTTAACCACAACATTCTCTCATTCTTTCTTCTTGTTTCTGTTGTACCTGTATTTCAAAGGGTCAGCCTTGTCACACTCTGTGTCACGTCGAATCTCCCCCCCCCCCCGAGAACTACGTTAAGGGTACACGTGTCTGTGGAGTGCTTAGCCACTTGCACGTCAATTTAACGGGCAGGCTGTTCCGTTGATCGGATCAACTGGAACCTTCGACGTCGTAACCGGCGGAATGCCAACACACACACACACACACGCACACGCACACGCACGCACACGTACATATGTATGTATGGTTGTATGTCTACTTATGGAGATATAGACGGAAGTGGATTTGCACATGCATGTATATGTTTGGAAACACGCATTCTGATTGTGTGTGTGGGTGTGCTGGTGATTGACTGTGAAGACCACTTCAAGGCACGTAAAAATATTTTTACAATAGAACATTTAGCAATGGAAATATCAATAAAAGTTTAAATAGAAAACTGCATAAAAAAAAACGAAAACAGAAAGATAGTGAAGCGTACAAGAAAATACAGAATCTGACAGTCTGCCGCAAACACTCTTCCCCGTCTCCCTTTATCTCTCTTTCTTTCTCTCTTTCTCTCTTTCTCTCTCTCTCTCTCTGTCTAAATTACGTTGTTGTGGTTGTCGTTGTAAAAATAAAGGCTACAATTTGTTGGGGATTTATTAAATTTATTGCAACCTAAATCTCTCAATCAAAATTAACGTGTGATTTTGGACTTGGTTCAGGAAATTAACGCCTTTCGTCTCTTCTACTTGATAACCTGTAACAGAGTTAAAGCGTGTGTGAGATGGAGAACTGGAGAGAGGCGGGGAAGTAGTGGCAATGATGACGACGATACGACGACGACGATGATGGATGGATATTCAGCAGGGGGGAGGGGAGAATATAACGGAAGGAACAAGACAAAATGTGGAAGACGATTGGAAGATTTAGTAAATGTCTCCACTCCGAACAACATCAGATTATTTATTTATTTATTTATTTATTTATTTATTTGTATATCTTCTTCAGTTTTCAATGAAAGAAACAAATCAAAGAGTTAATATGTAGAATATATTGAAATATTTGATTAGGTTGTGCGGCTTTCGTCACAAACTAATATTGATTAGAGTGAGACATGAATAGACGGGAACCAATTCCTATATTACATTCCATTACAATACAACACTACACCGGCGCCAAAGAGGGGAGCAGACACGGTGTAGTCGCCTGACTTGCTAAAAATAGCCGACAGATTCTCTCAAAGCAAATCTTACTGTCATAAAATAGGATATAGATGTTTCTTATTTATTTATTGTCCACAAGGGGCTAAACATAGAGGGGACAAACAAGGACACACAAACGGATTAAGTCGATTATATCTACCCTGGTGCGTAACTGGTACTTATTTAATCGACCCCGAAAGGATGAAAGGCAAAGTTGACCTCGGCGGAATTTGAACTCAGAACGTAGCGGCAGACGAAATACCACAAAGCATTTCGCCCGGCGTGTTAACGTTTCTGCCAGCTCGCTGCCTTATTGAAGTTTCTTGCATATTGAAGTTTGGATATCCAGTCCAGGGGACGATTTCTTCGACTAAAAGGCGGTGCTCCAGCATGGCCGCAGTCAAAATGACTGAAACCAGTCAAAGAATAAAAGATATATAGTTAATTAAAAAGCGGAGAGAAAAGCCAACAAGAAAAAAAAAACAACGTGACGGTGTAGCACATGCAAAGTATTAATACGACGCTCATGGTAGGAAAGAGTGGTTGTTTTATGTTTCGAGCATAGCTCTTCGTTGAAAACGGGAGACATAGGAAAGTCCAAAAGAAAAGGAAGGGGGGGGGGGGGAAATCATCAACAGTCTCCGTGTGTGTGTGTGTGTGTATATATATAAATAAAATATGTATGCATAGAGAGACAGACTTGAAACTTAAAGTAATGCATTTTCCAATCGGGCATTTAACGCAAATATACTTCTGTCTGTGTATGTGACCATACGTGTGTCTGTCTGTATGTATGTATGTGTCTAGCTGTAAGTGTATATGTGTGTTTATATGCATTATGAACGTATAGTACACAAATGTATAACACTTAGTGGCACCGTTCTGTTATTCCTGTTTTTGTAGTTGTCTGAGTTATTGTTGCTTGTAATGTTAAAGCGATTTTTGCTTTTTCGAGTGCAGAAATATTGTATCAAATTGTTTAATGCCATAGTTTGCTCTTACTTCAATGATTGCTTATATGCAATTATGTACGTAAGAGTATGTGTGTTAGTAAGTGCATGTATTTGAATATCTAGTTTGTAGTTTGTCCGTCGATGCGACGAAGACCATCTAGTCATCCTGGGGTGGGGTGGGCTTGTTTTGTGAGTCCGCAGATGGTTAGTGAGGTCAATCTGCACCCAAAAGAGTCTTTGACAGTATGGACAGGGAACGGTAACGCCTGCTACAGGGTTGTTAGCTCTGTTCTTCCTGGCTTGTCTGCGGTCTTCTGCAGCAGCGATCCTATTGGTCTCGCATGTGTTGGCACCCTTGTGGACAGCTGATCGCCATCTTTCTCTGTCTAGAGCTCCTAAGTGTCATGGTCGATGTGGAAGGCTTTTAGTGAGGCTTTCAGTGTGTCCTTAAAGCGCTTCTTCTGGCCGCCTTATGAGCGCTTTCCCTTTTGTAGCTCGCCAAAGAGCAATCTTTTTGGTATTCGATCATCTGACATGCGAGCTACGTGCCCTGAACGTGTATTTACTTAAGTACACGCATAGGTATATCATACATAAATATATTCCAACGAGCTGAGTTCGTTTTTCATACGGTGATGCTTGCTAAGGAGAATTAAGGCGGTATATCCAATTCTTCATTATACAGCTTTGAGCTGTGAAGATTTGTTAATCTTTACTCGTTTGCCCGATTTCTGTTCGTCCGTTGTGTATTTCAGTGTAATTCGGTGGTTTAGTTAAGGACTTTGCTCTTCGTTCTAACAAGTATGCGCCTCGTGTGCCCTCTATGATATATATATATATGTGTGTGTGTGTGTGTGTGTGTGTGTGTGTGTGTACACACATCTATAATTATCTGCCTGTCCTGCGGCCACACGGTTTTCTTTTTTTTTGTATATTTTATTTTTGTTGCGTTTGTTTTCGTCACCGTCCTATACGTTTGTTGACTGTTCCCTGTGGCTTTTCGCCACTGGAGCCACAAAAAGTGATCAATATCAACGTTAAAGGCGTGAAATTGTGATGATCTTTTGGGCATTGATTGATGAGGAATTAGCTACGAATTTTCTGTTTTCGTGAAATTTTCCGTTTGTTGGGTTTTTTATTAAATGTTTGAAATATATATATACATACATACATATATATATATGTATATATATATGTATGTATATATATATGTATGTATATATATATGTATGTATATATATATGTATGTATATATATATGTATGTATATATATATGTATATATATATATATGTATATATATATGTATATATATATATATGTATATATATATATATATATATATATATATATATATATATATATATATATATATATATATATATATATATATATATATATATATATGTATATATATATATATATATGTTTGTGTGTGTGTGTGTGTGTATGTATACATTTATTTATATATCTATATCATGTACGCATGCGTGTGTGTGTGTATGTTTATGCACGTATGTACATGTATATATATATATATTTATGTGTGTATGTACGTGTATACAAGGGTTGGACAAAATAATGGAAATACCTTAAAATTTCAGACAAATTTATTCTAATATGGGGTAGGATCGCCTTTGGAAGTAATTACAGCTTGAATTCTACGAGGTATGAACTCGTACAAAGTTTGAATTGTTTTCAAAGGAATGTTTGTCCATTTTTCAGCTAAAACAGTCTCCAGTTCTTGTGGTGATGATGGTGGAGGATATCGACTCCTTACTTGTTTTTCTAAAATGCAACATAAATGTTCAATAATATTCAGATATGGCGACTGTGGTGGCCAGATAAGTTGTTCAACTTCACTAGAATGTTCCTCGTGCCATTCTGTAACAACTTTAGCTGTGTGAATTGGTGCATTATCAATGGAAACTGGGATTTTGAGGTGGTCATTAATCTCTGCAGTAATTTTGGGAGCTGTACTTTTGTGATTCTTTCTAACAATTCACGTAAGAGTCCGACGGTCCCTCTCTGAAAGTTTTGGTTTTCTTCCGGAGTTTTGTTTCAACGAGGAGGTTTTTCCCTCTTTCTCAAAGGCTATCATTACTTTCGAGACAGTACTTCTTGATGCACCAAACAATTCGGCTGTTTTCATTACGCTAGCACCTGCCATACGAGCACCAACAATTTGACTTCTTTGAAAGTCCGATAAATCTGTGATTCTAATGAATTTTAATTACCTTTTTCTGATGATATCTGAAAAGAAACAGCAATTTTAGCAAAACATATTAAGCAACACTAATAATAAATAAATAAATAAACATAAACAGGCTTTTGACGGTTTTATAGATATTTCAAATATTTTATAGATATTTCCATTTATTTTATCCAGCCCCCACATATGTATTCTTCATAAGGACTTTAACAAACTTTCGCGTGGACGTGGGATAATTGTTTTGAATTATCTAATCATAGTTTTATTTGCTTCGAGATCCACCATTTCAAAGCAAGAAACGAAATAATTTGCACATGCGCGGTTGTGCGTGTTTTAAGTGAGCTGTTGTGTGCATCAGTTTTAAATTCCTATAACTTCGTATGATTTCAATTGAAAGTGGAGCAATGGGCGAGATAGTTCCATAGTCCTTGGTAGTAAACTCGTCGTTAACTAACGAAACCATAAATTTTTTTCTAGCTTTCAATTTCCGACATCTAAAACCATATAAGCCTTTGGATACAAAAGTAATCTATGACGGTTGGCGGTCGTTCTCATTGATATGTTTGAAAATATTAAGACTGAAGTAGAATAAAAGATGTGAGGTGTGGCTTAAGTTTTCTTAGTAAAACAGTCGATTCTGGAGAAACTAGTGATGTTTCGCGTCGGAAAATATTAATAAAGAGTTCAATCAATATAATATATTATGCTGTTTGGAAGAGGGAAAATCTGGTCACTTTTTGCCTCGTGGCATAAAATTAACTTCACCCTTTGAAAACTTAAGTTTGAGACAACTCTTAGACATTTTATATCTATCAACAGAGAAAAAAAACGCACAGACGTGCGTGCACGCACACACACATACTGGTGTATGTATATATGTATGAAGGAGTGTGCGTGCTTGCATGTGTGTGTATGTGTATATTGTGTGTGTGTGTGTGTGTGTAAAACCAGCAAAAACGCGCAATGAAGATAAATAAAATAAATAATTGCAGAATGTGTGTCGTTGGGGAAAAACAATAAATTATAACGAAATTCTTCCACTAACATTTCACAGTTGGGGTCTATATACAATGGAAACTGTGCCAGCACCACGGAATGACAACAGGAAAAAAAGTTGGTAAAGGAATATTCCAGAAAAGGTCTCAGAAAATGACTAAGCAACCCCATACAATGGGCTGTGCCAATACACACATAGAGATCAAGGTTAATAGACCAGATATTGTTGTCATGGATATTGTGGTTGTAAAAAAAAAATGTTTTTTAATCGACATATTAGTTCCAACAGATAACAATGTATCTCCAAAAGAAACGGAGACGCTCCCGAAATGGAAAGATCAAGAAATAGAGATAACCCGGATGTGGAGGGGGGGGGGCAGAAGACAGATAATCCTTATAATAATAGAAGCATTGGGCATCGTTAAAATAGACAAACACATAGACTAACGAATGTATATAACGTACAGAAACTATCAATGCTAGGTACCACGCATCTTTTAATGCAATAAAAATATCACCAAAACACACCACAGCACATACCCGAGGCACACAGAGCTGCGCTCGGTAGTGCGGTGAAGGCACGTGATTATAATAATAATAATAATAGTAATATCATCAGTATATATTAATGTAATTTTTATGTCTATGTATAACACTTTTTGGCTTTTACATATATAAAATATTATATACCTGTCAGTGAACGAGTTATAGAATACTTATATGATATATATATATATATGATATATATATATATATATATATATATATATATATAT
>NC_068989.1:7208236-7209407 GCF_001194135.2 Octopus bimaculoides
TATATATATATATATATATATATATATATATATATACTTACATACATGTGCATTTATGTAATGTGTGGAAGTGTAAATACTACTTGAAAGGACACACAGACACACAAAAGTGAACTATAAACCTTTTACCATTATCTACATAGATGCATTAATTGCGCGCGCGCGCGTATATGTGAGTGCGCGTGCTGCTGTTTTTTGTTATCGCTATTGTTTCTGACGTTGTCATTGTATATGTTTATCGTTCCTATTACCGTTCCTATAATCGTTAGTGCAACGTTGGTACTTGTTCTTGTTGTTGTTGCTGATGTTGTTGGTGTCGCTGCTGCTGCTGCTATGGAACAGCGGGGAGGTTTTTTGCGGTTTTTTTTTTTTTTGTTTACTAATAATGTTAAACTATTGTTATATTTTTCCTTTCTTATTGTCGTTCACCTCGACAAAAACACACACGAACGCATACACACATGCATGCATTTGCACACGCACACACTTATTATAAAGGTGAGCCATGCTCATACATACATACACACAAATATACATGCATGCATGCAGCATAGATATACACGCACACATACATACACATGCGCATTCACACACGCATGCATGTACCCAACCACACGCATAAACACATAAAAAGATACCTACACACATACATAACATACATTCGTACACGCACATTCGTACACACTCATTCGTACACACACATTCGTACACATACATCATACACACATACATAAATACATGCAGATGCACATATACGTACATGTATACATAATGCACACACACAAATGCATACACATATATACACGCACATATACAAGCATACATACATACCTACTTACATACATACATGCATGCATATATACATACATACATGCATACATACATACATGCATGCAAGCATATATACTTACATACATACATACGTAACGCATATCTCCCGTTTTAATCCTTACCGCTTTCCGCTAACTCTTTCTGTTTTTCTTTTACTCTATCTTCCTCCCTCTCTCTTTCTCTCTCTTTCTCTTTCTCTCTCTCCCTCTCTTTCTCTCTCTCTCTCTCTTTCTCTCTTTCTCTCTTTCTCTCTCTCTCCCTCTCTCTCTCTTTCTCTCTCTCTCTCTTTCGCTCTCTCTCTTTCTCTCTCTCTCTTTCTCTCTCTCTCTTTCTCTCTCTC
>NC_068989.1:7214417-7216511 GCF_001194135.2 Octopus bimaculoides
AAATTTATCGATGATAATTCAATAAACAATTATCATTCTTTTCGCATTTGCCCATGTTGTTTAAATACTTCTTTACGCGCGCGCGCGCGCATATATATATGTGTGTGTGTATATATAGATACATACATACATGCAAGCATATAATGTATGTACATATATAGATACATATATTATTATATATGTTATGTATATATGTGTATATATATAATATGTGTTTATATTATATATATATATATACATATGTATATGTAGATATTTACATACGTGTAAATGCATGTATATATATATATATACACACACACACACACACACACACACACACACATATATATACGTATAAATGTATATATATGCACATATATACATGTATATAATGCGTGTATGTATGCATATATGCGTGTATATATGTTATGTGCATAAATATATGTACATATGTGTGCGTATATATATATATATATATATATATATATAAATTAGACGTTCATATATATTAAAAAGTAATTAAGCACGTGGACAAGAAAAATATGGAAGGAATGATATCAGTTTATCGAATTATCATCAATAAATTTTCGCATGATATATGTGGTGTGTGCGCGCGCGTGTGTGTGTGTAAATTGTTTTTAAAGGCCACTACAATGCAAGTTGGAAATAAAAGAGCCGAAACAAAACGAGAAAGAAAACAGTTTACACTTTCCCTTTATAATTCAATATTTCGGCTTTAATAAGCCTTTATCAAAAGAAGGAAAAACCGAAGAATTAGCTTAAATCTGATCTCCACATTTAAGTTTGAATGGTGTTGGTGAGCAACACGTGAATATATAAACCAATTATTGCAATCCATCCAAACCGGGCGATTTTCCCTTTGCACAGCCGTATCTCAGCTGTTGTTATCGGTTTTTCGCAACATTCAAACTTTTCTACAGAGAGCAACGGCAGGTCAGCGAAACAGGCACAAAGTTCACCGTCTTTTATCTACGGTTACCCTGAACACTGAGGCAAAAGTGTTACAACAAAATTGTATATTTGCTTCGAGTCTGAAAGCATACATCTATCCTGGTGCATCAAATATTTAATTGCGGAATTTGTTTCCACGTAGCTCCTCAGTCACCCAAGTTCATAGAGCGGTCTTCTCTCGCTCTCTCTTGCCTGAAAATATGCACCTTAAAACCTACAATGCAACTTCCGCGTTTCACAAATGAAAATTGGTGGCTGGGGGCACGTCTTTTCCCATAGCCTCTTGTATTCTTTTAACGTAAACTTTGTGGTGGAGCGAAGATTATAGCCTCAGTTGGGATTCAAATGCCCTCTGGTCTCAAGACACCATATTCGCTATTTCCATCTTCACAACCAACGAATTTATCTTGAATCAAGAGAATTCATCTATACCCGTAGATCCGGATCTTTCCGAAACAACGTCGCCATTTCTGTCTGTATGTGTCCAGCAATAGATGCGTACATTTTGATGTCGTTCAGAGGAATGCGAGTGCATTTGTGCCGGAAGTTTCAGTCTCACTGATGGCTACTAGATCTAACTCAAGTGACGTGAAGTCGTTTAGCACGTAACTTTGCTTCCACGACGACTCCTGGCCACAAGAACAAAAGGAAAACTTCATTTAGCCAACATTCGATCCACTATACTTCTTGATGTATGTGTGTGTGCGCACACACACACGCACACGCACACACACACGCACACGCACACACAGAGTATATATAAATTTATTTATTTATTTATCGGCAGAAGTTACAAACTCAACAGCCGTGCCAATGAACGAAATTCCCGGCCCCTGAGTCATTCGGTAACTTCAGATGATTGAGAATAATAAAAATATAATAATAATAATATTATAATAATAATGATAATATAATAATAATAATAATAATAATAATATCCTTTTTAATACGGGCGCAAGACTTTAAACTTGTATGGCAGTGGAAAGTCGATTACATCGACCCCAGTGTTTCACTGGTACTTATTTTATCGACTCCGAAAGGATGAAAGGCAAAGTCGACCTCGGCGGAATTCGAACTCAGAACGTAAAGACAGACGAAATACCGCTGAGCATTTCGCCCGGCACGCTGACTATTCTCGCT
>NC_068989.1:7216691-7222204 GCF_001194135.2 Octopus bimaculoides
ATATATATATATATATATATATATATATATATACACACACACACACACACACACACACACACGCAAAGTAGTTAAGGAAAAACGTGGACCAGAAAATACGAAAGCAATGATATTACTTTAACGCTTCAAGAGGATTCAATAAAAATGTCCTTATCGTTTCGGAGAGCTATCCTTCTGCAGAAAGAGTAACAGTGAAAAAAAAAAAAAAAGAAAGAAAAAGAGAGCGAGAACATGAGTAAAAAGTATAAGCAAAAACATGAAGAAACAGAAGGATCAGTTAGATCCGCAGAAATGGCAGTTTGTGAAAATACGGACTTACATAATGTTACCTATTAAGTTATGCAATTCTACTCGTATTTTGGATAAACGTGTTATGAAAACACGTGTGGTGACATCCTGAAATATCCATTCGTTTTATTCTTGTTTATGATATACACACACTCACACACACACGTATGTATGTATGGCGTAAGTACATTAAAAGAGATGGAAAAGAATATATAAATATATATGCACTTCTTTTTTGTATCTCTTACGCTTTTTCCAAAATAAACCAGTTTGCCACGTCTCTTCTCTCTCTTTCTCTCTCTCTCTCTCTCTCTCTCTCTCTCTCTCTCTTCATTCTCTTTCTCTCTCTCTCTCTCTATCTCTTTATCCTTCTGTCTACTTATCTATCTATCTCTTTCCTACATACTATTCATACACTTGTCATTTTTCCACCATTCCTCCTCCCACTACTTCCCCCGTTTTACACTTACATCTATTTAGACTTTCTCCTTTTCCATCGCTCCATCTACTCCTCTTACACAGTTTCTCTCTTCCTCTCTTTCACCATCTCTCTCTTTCTCTCTTCCTTTATATATGTCATTCTCACTGTCACACACAGATACAGTTACATACCTACACACACTCGCGCAACAGACATTAATATCAGAGAGCCGCCATTTATATCTATGTACAGACCACAGAATGTCTTATTTTCAGCATGAGCTAACATGAGTGAAAGTACAACAGAACTGATTTAAAACAGCTTTCTATAAAATCTGTTACAACAGAACAATACTTGGCCTCTTAAAATTTTATGGATCTGAATTCTTTGTTACATCCTTCTACTGTGTTTTTTGGATTCGCTTGTTAGATTTGTTCGCTTTGTTGAGAGCTTTTTTCCTAACACTTTGTTTTTCTTCCTAGGCATAGGCATGGCTGTGTGGTTAAGAAGTTCGATTCGCAACTACGAGGCTTCGGGTTCAGTCCCACTGCACGGTACCTTGGGCAGGTGTTTTCTGCTACAGCCCTGGATCGACCAATGCCTTGTGAATGGATTTGGTTATATATAACCAAATATACAATGCTGATATCAAACAGTAGAATGAGTGATCAACACTTTATATTTGTGGTCTCAGAAGGCTACCAATAAAAAAAAGTACGCACACACACATATTCATATATACATATATATGAATATATATAGACATGCATACAAACATGCATACATACATGTACATATACAAATTTGTATATGTGTACATATACAGATATATGTATGTCATTGTTCAGTTTTATTTCAAGATTTCTTGCCAATAGAGAAAGAACCGGTTTCTAACCCAGATCCAAGGTTCCTTCATTGGAATTTCAACATCAACAACTGGGTATTTTTGTATGTAAGAAGTTCAAGAATAAGCGATGGACACAGAAAATCATAACTGCTTTTTGATTTCCTGGAACATGGCTCCACCATTAACAGACTGGTATTTTGTGATATGCAAAAAACACTTAGAGAAGCCATTTGGCGGAAGCGAGCGAAAAAGAATCTGAAAACGATCCGCGTTGACCCTGAAAATACGTGACCACACACAGTTGCCAACAAACCTGGCAATCGGAAATCTGAACTAGTTAGTGGTCTCCCACATCCCGTACAGCCTGGATCTTGCGCCCCCTTCGGCATCCTGTTCGGTTTAATAAAGGTCAATCTTCGGAGACAACCATTTGATGACACAGACAAGATGAAAGAAGCTGGGAAGAAGAGGATCTCACAGTGCAAACCTGGATATTTCTTTTCCAGCGAATAATCGAGAGCTGGATTTAGCAATGGCTTAAACGTCTTGCTTGTAACGGAGACAGTGTTGAGTAGTGCCTTTACAGAAAGCAACCAACTTGTGCAATTTGAATGACTTATATCAGTTAATGTCCACTTTTGCGTTACTTTTGAGACATTAATTTCAATATTATTCAACGAAATAAGGTGTCGAGCAGGCAGAATCGTTAGCATTCTGGACAAAATGCTTAGCGACATTTCGTTATACGTTTTGTGTTCAAATTCTGCGCGGTCGACTTTGCCTTCCATCCATTTGAGGTCGATAAAATTAATACCACTTGAGCACTGAGGCCGATGCTATCGACTTAACCCCCTTCCTAAACTTGCTGGCCTTGTGCCAAAAATTCAAAACCAATATTATCCAACGAAATTGTAACTCCCACGTTGTGGTTCCACATATTCAAATTCTTAGACTGTTCTATCTCCTCGTTAACTCTATCTGGTTTATAATTTTATTCCCCATACCAAAATTACTTTCAACAAGATTAATGAGTTTACTTTTAGGTGAGTTCTTGAAATTGTTTTTATGGTTCTTCCGTATGAAGTCTTTAATAGAGGAATTTAAGTTTGTCTTGGATAGTTTATGGTTTCTGTTGCTTCCACTTTGATATCATTGTATCGTGTCATTGCAAGAATTTTTGTATGATTTTACTATGTTATTATGTAACAGGTTGCAAGTGTATTTACTTACCTCGTATGCATTCTTTGGTTCTTCAGAGAATATGAATAGGATTATATTGTTTTTAAATCCGAGTATAGTTTGAGCATGAAATCTGCCTACTGTTAAATCCTGTATTCTTTATTAAGCTAAGAAAGTCATTTTCGAATGCATCTAAGAAAGAAAACGAGAGGAAACTGCATGACTGCGAGCTTGAGGCTGAAAACTCGTTTATGGAGTGAGTTTATTGCCAATCATCTTAATGGCTTTCTTTTGGCTGATGTATAAGTTATTAATGTACGTAATTGCATCACTGTTATATGTGAGCAATATATTAATGGAGGATGTCTTGTGCGAGTTTTGCCGAAAATTTCATAATAATAAAGAAATATATTTGTCTCTGTAATTCAGCCAGCGCGGCATTTTGTAAATGTGTGTGTGTGTGTGTGTGTGTAGCTAAGTGATGAGGATAGTCGGCTCACAGTCGTAAGGTCGTGGGTCCGATTCCTGGCGGCGTGTTGTGTCCTTCAGCTAGACACTTTATTCTATGTAACTCCAGTTCACTCGGCTGGCAAAGATGAGTTGTACCTGTATTTCAAAGAGACCAGCCTTGTGTGTGTGTGTATGTGTGTATGTGTGTGTGTGTGTGTGTGTGTGTATGTGTGTGTGTGTATATGTGTGTATATGTGTGTGTGCGTGTGTGTGTGTGTGTGTGTATATATATGTGTGTGTATGCGTATATATGTGTGTGTGTGTGTGTGTGTATGTGTATATATATGTGTGTGTGTGTGTGTGTGTGTAGAAGACACTTGCCCAAGATACCACGCAGTGGGACTGAACCCGGAACCATGTGGTTGGTAAGCAAGCTACTTACCACACAGCCACTCCTGCGCTTATGCTTAAGTATGTTGCACATATAGAACCCCTAAGAGCTATGTGGACCCTGGTTGAGAATCATAGCTCTAAGCCCTTCCAGACGGTGCTCCAGTACGGTCGCAATCCGATTACTGGATCAAGTAAAAGATATATGTATATATATATATATATATATATGCCGCAGGAGTGGCTGAGTGGTAAGTAGCTTGCTTCCCAACCACATGGTTCCGGGTTCAGTTCCACTGTGTGACACCTTGGGTAAGCGTCTTCTATTATAGCCTCGGGCCGACCAGAACCTTGTGAGTGGATTTGGTAGACGGAAACTGAAAGAAGTCGTGTGTGTGTGTGTGTGTGTGTGTGTGTGTGTGTGTGTGTGTGTGTGTGTGTGTGTGTGTGTGTGTGTGTGTGTGCATTTGTCCTCTCACCATCACCTGACAACCGACGTTGGTGTATTTACGTCCCCGTAACCTAGCGGTTCGGCAAAAAAAGAACGATAGAATAAGGATAAATTCTGGGATCGATTTATTCGACTAAAGGCGGTGCTCCAGCATGGCCGCAGTCAAATGACAAACAAGTAAAAGAAAAGATATATATATAGATAGATAGATAGATAGATAGATACACACACACACACACACACACACACACACACACGATATTAATTACAAGTTCTGAACTTGTACGATATCATGTAATTATTGTATAATAATTGACAGTTTCAGTTGAAACTATTAGTAACTATCATATGAGATTTAGCTGTAGAAGCATTAATACATGTGAATCACAACAGTTGATTAATTCGTCTGTTGGAACCCTAGATTTACAAATGCATGCAATTAACCCTATTATTCACAAATGCATGTGATTAAAAGAACCGCCAGCTGCTTTGTGATCATCAAATATGATAGTATTATCTCCTTTGTTATTGACGAAATTACAATTAATTTTAATCGCAATTTTCTCCATTTCTTTCAGAAATCGATTTTGCCACTACTTTTTCACAACCTTTTATTACGATAGCATGTCTCGATATTCTATGTGAAGTATTAATCGTGGTCGTCTGCATACACATCTCGGATGCTTTATCTAGGATCTCTTTCAAACTAGTCATGCGACAAGAAGTGTTGTCGATGAGGTCGTCTTCTTTGTTAGGCGTTGCTGCTTGTTGTTTGATCGTGTAGTTCAAGCGTTCACGTGACTAGTTATGTGGTTGATCGTGTTGTTAAGAACTCGCTCCTTACACCAGTAATTCAAACGGGTGAGGCTGGTCTTCGTTGAAGTCGGTTAGCAAGAATTTTGGTATATATGGGACGCACATGTATATATGCAGATGTATATATGTGTGTGCATGCATGTTTGTGTGTGCGTATGTATGTATGCGTCTGTTTGCATGCATGTATGTATGTGTGTCTGTGTGCGTATATAAGTATGTGTATATATGCAGCTATGTATGTATACACATCCACACACACACACACGCACACATTTATATATAGATAGCGGGCGGTAGCTTAGGCGTGGCTATGTGGTAAGAAGTTTGGTTCCCAGCCACTGGTTTCTGGTTCAGTCCCTCTGCGTGGCACCTTGCGCAAGTGCCTTCTACTATAGACTCTGACCCGACCAAAACCTTGTATGAGAATTTGGTAGACGAAAACCGAAAGAAACCTGTCGCATATCTGTGTTTTGTGCGTGCGTGTGTGTGTTTGTGTTTGACTCCACCACTACTTGACAACCAGTGTTGGTTTGTTTACATTCCGGTATGTATATATGTATGTGTGTGTGTGCATGTATGTGTATATCTGAGTATGAGTGTGTGCGTGTGTATGCGTGTGTATATATATATATATATATATATATATATATATATATATATATATATATATA
>NC_068989.1:7222223-7236499 GCF_001194135.2 Octopus bimaculoides
CATTCCGGTATGTATATATGTATGTGTGTGTGTGCATGTATGTGTATATCTGAGTATGAGTGTGTGCGTGTGTATGCGTGTGTATATATATATATATATATATATATATATATATATATATATATATATATATACATGCATGCGTGTATCTTTGACAACCAGTGTTGGTTTGTTTACATCCCTGTAACTTAGCAGTTTTGCAAAAGGAGACGAAAGGAACAAGTACCAAGTTAGCCACTGCAGGTTCAATAACCTCGTGCACAGACATTACTGGTATTGCTGGTATTTTGCAAGGGCAATGATTAGCGATGGTCATCTACGGTTACGAGTAGACGACCATCGTGTGTTCGCGATTTAAACGTATTTAAGTCATTTCCAGATCTGATGATGTTCTCTTCTGCAGGCAACTTAAAGAAAATAAAGTCGATTCATGACTCATGAATGAATGAAATACCTTCTAACATTCACCATGCAACTTCGTCCGTCATTTTTTATAGACTTCTTCGGATTATTGGCTTACAGTGTAGTTTACAAAGACCTGCCAACGAAATAAATCTTTACGATAGAATTGGCTGTTTTCAATTTCCTTCTTCAGTGGTTACTTGCATTTGTCATTCTTTTACGTGGGATATTTACAAAAGAGCTTCTCATTGTGTGTATCTGTTAGTGTACAATTGCGTACATGTTCGTGTGTGTGCATGCGCATGCGTATATGTGAGTGTGTTTGTGTAATGACTTACAAACATGCATCTACACTACACTACGTAGTAAGCAATGAAGAAACATTAAGTAATGCTGCCATTTAAAAACAGCTACATCAGTATTAACGCTTCACTAAATGATAACAGCGCCAACAACAGCAACGGTCACGGTCACGACGACGGCAACGAAATCAAGAAACCAAATTGAGAAACGTTTACGTAGTCAACCGTTTAATTTGACCTGCTAGAAATAGCGGTCGAGCTTCCCTCCCTATCTTATATATTTTTACTAGTTTCAATCATTGGACTGCGATCATGCTGGAGCATCGCCTTCGAGGGTTTTAAGGGGAACAGATCAACTGCAATACTTGCTTTTAAGTCTTGTAGCCATTCTGTCGTTTTTTTTTTTTTTTGCTGAGCTGCTAAATTTTGGGATGTAAGTAAACCAACACTGGATGCCAAAGTGGTTGGGGGGGAAAATACCGAAATACACACACACATACGACAGGTTTCCACACAGTTTCCGTGTTTCAAATTCACTCACAAGTTCACTAGTCGACTTGGGACTATTATAGAAGGCACTTTCTCGAGGTATCACGAAGTGAGATAGAACTCGAGACTACGTGGTTACAAAGCGAGCATCATAACCACACAGCCACGCCAGCACTTTGTATATTTTTCGAAATAATTAATAAGGTAATCCTCAACATGTACTGATAAAAATAGACGGGGTGGTCACGAGTCAAAGGTCATTGATTGTAAGTTGGTTTAATAATGTCTGAGCTGGGAGTACTCAATAACGGCAGCAGCAAGTCATTGTCGGAGACTCCATGTTGTTGCTCACCTCGGTCTGCTAAAAGTAACAGCCAAATCTCTCTCATAATACACCCTGCCATCTTAGAAAAGAAGAAACACATTGAGTGATGTGAAGCAGGCATAGCTGTCTAGTTAAAAGGTTTACTACTAAATGGGATGAGATGAGATTTCACAGGTTGGCCCCTCGTGCGAGAAGGGTTTTCTGCCATTACTTCGAATTGTCCACAGCCTTGTGAGGGAAAGTTGGTTGTCTGTAGTTTTATGGAAGTTCGTCAGAGCAATCGATGCTGAATTAATTCATCAACTGGTTTAACACCACCATTCGGTTCCTAGCTGCTATTAGTAAACCCCACTGTTGCAAGCATTTAAGCCAGGGCTCAGTACCGTAGCTAGAGTATGTGCCGCCTTGGGTAGCCATTGAGTTTACCACACACTCCCACCACCGGGTCCCTTAACCAATACAGACTTACATAGCAGACCCCAAAATACGGACCCTACAAAAACGTTGCTCAGGGAGGGCTGGTCCCTTCACTACTAACTATATTTATATACACATATGTGTGTATCAGCGTATGCATGTGTTCATTATTGTGTGTGTGTGTTTCTGCGTGTAACTTAGCGTGTGCCCGTGTATGTGTGCGTGTGTGGTATGTATTCTTGTTTGCATTTTTACGTGTATCTATGAATGTGTGTGTGTGTGTGTATATATATATATATATATATGGTATGTGTATGTATTTATGCATACATGTGCATGTATGTGTGTGTCTGTGTATGTGTGTCTATGTATGCATATGTGCGTGTATGCATGTATGTATGTGTGTGTGTGTGTGTGTGTGTGTGTATGTATTATGTACGTATGTGTGTGTGTGTGTATGAGAGCATGTGTATGTTTGTATACTGTGCGTCCGAGCGCGTTTTGATACGTCTGTATGCATACTTACGTGTATGTATGTGTATATGTCTACATGTATGTAAGTATGTATGTATTTTATACATGAGCATGTGTGAATAAGTGCCCGACTATCTGTATGTGTGTATGTTCGCGTGTGTGTGTGTGTGTGGTGGTGGAGTGGGCATATTTGTGGTGCTGAGTGGTGCTTGTACATTGTGCGTGTGTGAGTGCATTCTTGTACGTTTGAATGTGTTTGCTGTAGTACGAGCTTGTGTGTGTGTTTATGGTTTGTGCTTGTATACATACACGAATGTATATCCGCAATGCACGTACATTTGTGATATTCGAAGCTTACACACGCGTGTGTTTGGACGCACACGAACCAAGTAAATCTCTGTGCGCATGCGTGCGTAAATGCGTGTTTGTATGTGTATATTTCTGCATATGTATATGTTTGTGTGTGCGTGTGTGGGCATGAGTCAAAAGTGTATTTTGGGAAGGCTCTGATCGATTACGCTGGTTGGTTGAGATGAAATCCCTCAGCTAACGGTGAATTATCATCTGACATCGCATTTATTGACAACTTGATCTATTGAAGTAGATGTCCCAAGATGGTTTAAAGTCTCTATTCGATGAGGTGACTGGCAACATGAGGTAAAGGGAAGGCAAGGGAGGATCGAAGTTGATCTGAAATGTAAGATATATCTTTTTAAATAAACATACAACTTAGCCTCGCCGTGAAAATTAAACGCATGAGTTATTATACCACGGGTTTATTTCCCTGTGAGCAGTCAAAGGAATCATTCTGATTAAACTTTCTTGTCTTAAAACTTTAATGTTTTAGGTTTATTAAGATACAACTTGCACATCGTATTATCATAGAAACGTTGTGTAGTGCACAACTAAATAATTTATTAATTCAAACTCATACACACAGATACACACGCACATCGTATCGAAACTATAATGATTTCCGATCGAGAAGCTGACGATTGTTTGTCTGTTTGTTTAGATGATTTTTGTTGTTGTTGTCATGTCAATGTAACTGTTTTTACGCTCCTCTGTTGTTAACAGTTCGTCAAATCTTTATAACGTATAGGATTAATTGGGCTATGTGTTATGCTACTAATTACATAGTTATGAATTAGTGACATACGTACGCAGGAAGAACTGTGTAACCGTTAATCTAGACAGGTTCTTTTTTTTTCTATTTCCGTTTTTGTTTTCCTCTCTTCATTCCTTTCTGTAGCAGAGCATACTGTCGAAGAGTCAGACTTCTTCCACTTCCCGTGAGCGTGAAACTAATACACCTTGCGTGTTGTTCCCTCACCTGTCTCTCATATTTTTGAATAATTTTGAACCGTGTGTGTGTGTGTGTGTGTGTGTGTGTGTGTGTGTGTGTGTGTGTGTGTGTGTGTGTGTGTGTGTGTGTGTGTGTGTGTGTGTGTGTGTGTGTGTGTGCGCGCTCGTTCGTTCGTCCGTTCGTTCGTTCGTGTGTGTATACAACCAAAATAATAACAATAGCAATGAGAATAACAATTTACATTTATGAAGGAATCGTCAGCAATAGTCTTGTAAGAGACACTGTTGCTCCATCTCCCATACTCATTAAGTAAAGAAAAACAACATACATTTATACATATATAAATACATAAAAGTAAACGTAGAGATAAGCAAGTTAGACATATCGATATATAAAGCGTATTGAATACATGAAATACAAAACAATATATGTATACACATGAAAAGGTCTGACTTACACAGAATACAAATGATATCAAGAATTAAAGGGGCTGAACAAAAGTATTATAAACCCAACAGCTGTTTCTAGAGGCTCGGTAGTCCATAATAATAATACAGTTTTATATTTAAGAGATGAGGAATTATGTACATTATTTACAATTGACGGATATTTGTCCCCATCTTTTTTGTTGTTAACGCAACGTTTCAGCTGATATACCTTCCAGCCTTCTTCAGGTGCCTTAGGGAAATTTCGAACCTGGGTTCTCATTCCTAAGGTATTTTTCGATGTTATAATTATTATTATTCAGGTCACTGCTTGGGTTCGAACTCGGAATCTTGGGGTTAGTAGCCCGCGTTCTTAACCACTACGCCATATAGTCGTGGTTAAGAGGGAATACTACTACTACTACTATCACTACAGCCAACGATTCAAGTCAACGCACGAGACAGCCATTATGTCCCCACACAAAAAACGCTCCCACGTGGATTATGTTGACACCAGTAAGAAACAATTATGAACTTTTCTTTTAATTACATTTAAAAAAAAAAATATGTAATTTTGATAAGGTTCGTTTTTTCAAGAACCGAAACATGTAAAATATCTCTGAGAAAATTATAAATTAAAATTTATTTTATATAGTGGCGCTTTCAAACTTCTTTTATATATATATATATATATATAGTTCAAAAACACAATAACAAAAAACAAAAAAACAACAAAGTGAGGACGTGATATGGATAGTATTATTGGACGCTCAGGAAAGGAAAGAGAGATAGCAGATAAACAATGCTGCCAGTTTTCATGCGAAAAAAATCGCAACTTTCATGCATTCGACTTTAAAATGTTGGATATATATGTGGGCAGAGGGGATAGATATGTGTGTATACATAGATATATGCATTTGTGTGTGTAATATATATATATATATATATATATATATATATATATATATATATATATATATATATATATATATATATATATATATTGTGTGTGTGTGTGTGTGTGTATACCTACTTACCCACATACAAATCAGTAGATTTCCCCTTTTTGAAGTCTCAAATTGAAACAGACTTTTTTCGATAATATAGAAAATGTATGTAAATAAGCAATAATGAATAGAAAGACAGCGCCATGTTATGTGGGGTGGGAATTTACCGAGAAAGAAAGACATGGAGAACAAGAGTCATATGAACATAGATATAGAATATGTATATATATATATATATATATATATATACAGAAGGCTGGGAAGAAAAAGGTGAATTTAGATGCAAATTTATAGAAAAATGGAGGGGGATAGATAGATAGATAGATAGATAGATATGGAAACGATAAGCATAAGAAGGATAAACTATAACGAAAGATTTTAAGTGCCGTCAAAATACGTTTACACAATTATTATTCGTCAAAATCCATAGTATTAAAAATGAGATGTATGGAAACCGATATACGATACAAATAGCGGTAGAAGGATATTATGTCAATGTAAAAGTGAAAAGTAAAATAAATGAATAGATATATAAATAAATAAATAAATAAATAAATACTGATCTGCGATGGTGAATAAAAATAAAGCGGTGAAATATAAGAATATTCTCTGAAGAATATTTATGTATTTATTTAAAAATCACCTGATATTCTGTGAATATATACACAAAGTTTGGGGGAATAAAGTCTAATACCAGTAAATATTGAGTGTGAAATATAAGTTAGCTAAGTTCTAAGAAGTAAAAAAAAAGAAGAAAAAAAAAAGAAAAAAAAAAAGAAAATCATTCATGAATACAAACACAGACATATATATATATATATATATATATATATATATATATATATATATATATATATATATATATATGCACACACACGCGTACGTACATTCATATATATATATATATATATATAATATATACATACATACACACATATCTATATGTATGTTATATAAATGTATGTGTGTACATATATAAATAGTGATATGCATGTATGTAAGTGTATATATATATATATATATATATATGATGATAAAGATATTCGATTTGGTTGTCACAGTGTAACGATTTGGTTGAGTTGAAAGATGGCTGAACAAGATGTCTGTGTGAAGTTTCTCATACAAAATATTTATTTATCGTTAAAAAAAAATAATAATAAAAACATGTGAACTAATTCAGTTTGTGTGAGATGTGAGAGTCAGTTATGACAGTTGACTGTAGTGGTTGGTCATCGCTGTTGTGTTATGTAGATTTTTTTACAGCTACTGGCTTGAAATCTGTCGCCACTACTGTCAGTTATCAAGGAAACAGTTCTATATATGTAGGTAATGGTCTGTCACAGAAAAAGGGCGCCAAAAAACAAAATGTCAATGGCATCCAACTTCTACCAGGTCTTTGCTGATATCAATAATTTGCCGCTTCACTTTCGTATTACTTAATTGTCTTTGCGTTTCGATACAATGATGTTTATCAGAGATTTGATTGGTCAGTTGTTTGCTTACGTTCGAACACAGTGATTTGGTTTCCTTTCGTAGGCAGCGAGTTGACGTTTTGGACTCTGCCAGTATTCCTGCTCCATATGTATCGTTTCTTTGTTAATGTGTAAATATCGGGTTTAAACAAAATGTTAGATGGAAAAGTCGCAGGCTGCTTGTGAGACTCAAACCCACGTCTTCTGTAAATGTGACAGACGTTCTACCATTGCACCAAAGAAATTCACTGACTTTCTCCTTCCATTTTAGAAATTTCATTCTTGCTAGCGAGAATTGCATATTGTTTAACCTATTAGAATTTAGAAACAAAGGCGGTGGGCTGGCAGAAACCTTAGCACGCCGGGCGAAATGCTTATAGGTATTTCGTCTGCCATTACGTTCTGAGTCGAATTTGCCTTTCATCCTTTCGATGTCGATAAATTAAGTACCAGTTACGCACTGGGGTTGATGTAATTGACTTAATCCCTTTGTCCTTCTTTGTCCCCTCTATGTTTAGCCCCTTGTGGGCAATAAAGAAATAAGAATTTAGAAACTTTGAGAGATACAAAATAAGCTCTTGATTTTCTAACGGTAGAACGCGAAACAGAGGAAACTTTATAAATTCTCGTTGGTAAAAACAAAGCTTCTAAATGAGTGGAGAAATTGTGCAACTATATTATGCCTCAGGGGTAGGTAGTACCTCGCAGACATTTTTAGCAACCGCTGAAACAGACGTACCTCGGAAGATGTTGTTGTTCTCACTTTTGAGTATGCATGTAATGTACTTATTTAATTCTTTACTGTTCAGCAGGTGTTGTCTGACTGATACAATGCGACATTCATAGGCTGCTTGTACTGATCTTATGCCTCTGTCGCCATCTTTTCGTCTCACATTGATTCTGTCGGTAAACGTATAAGCATACTCACATATCTATACAGATACATTAGCACTCAAGCACACACACACACACACACACACACACAGACACCCAAGCACACACGCAGACGTACTCAAACATAAACAAACAAACATTTTAAGTTTACTCGTTAAGCAATGTAAACGAAACGTGACTTAGGCGAAAAAGCAAAGGTAGAAGTAACAGACGAGACCAAAACGCGTGAGAGCAACTTAGAAAGGTAGACAACTATGAAACTAGTAGCATAGTCAGAATACATATCCAAGTAATTATTTACCCACACACATCGTTTACTAATGTTATACTATATTCCTAAACTTCGTGCATATATTTACTTACAGAAATATCAGGTAATTTTCAAATAAATATGTGGCTTTTATCTTTAGGGAGACATATATATACATATATATATATGTATATATATATATATATATATATATATATATATATATATATATATATATATATGGCCGCTATAGTTTTATTCAGCTTCACAGAATCGGGCGTATTTTTAGTTTTTACTCTTTTACATTTAGACATCATATTCTGCCATTATTATTCTTTTTTTTTTACATATCGATGTACGTACATCTCACTTTTAATACTTTCCCTACATTTTCTCATATAATAATTGTGTAAGAGTATTTTCTAACGGCACTTAAAATTTTCCGATATAGTTTATCATCACTCTTCACAAGTTTATCGCTTTACTTACCTTCACACAATTGCTTCTCTCTCTCTCCCTCTATCTATCTATCAAGACATATATATATATATATATATATATATATATATATATATATATACATATATATATATATACCTGTCTCTGTGTTCTATCGCTTTCCATAAATTTACACTTACCCCTCTGTCTCATTCTACTCCTCATTATAGGCGTGCAGATACGTATATTTTTCTCATTGCCCAATTTTCTCAATAAATGCCCCCCCCCCCTCTTCTATCACATCACGTTCTCTTCCTTTCTTTCCCTCTTTTTTTTTCTATTTATAAGCATATTTACACTTTCAGATAAATCCACTTTAATTCAAAAACTAAAAATTGCTCTATTTTCTCTTGATGCTTCTCAAACAAAATAAACAAGGTTCGATTGCCGAATGACCTCGTTGTCTCATATAATTTTAACCAGCACGCAGACACGGCTGCGTGGTTAAGTTCGCTTCGGAACCTCCTGCTTTCGGGTTCGGTTCCATTGCACAGCACCTCGGGTAAATTTCTACTTATAGCTCCGGACCGAGCAATGTTTTGTGTGTAAATTTGTGTGTCTGTGTGTCTTTGTATTTGTCGCACACCACTTTATGACAGTGTTGACTTATGTTCTTGCAACTTAGCAGTTCGGCAAAATATTCCGATAAAATAAGTACCAGATTTAAAATATGTACTGGAGTCGACTCCTTCGGCCAAATCCTTGAAGGCGATGCCCTAACATGGCTCCAGTCGAGCGACTGAAACTATTAAAAGGTAACCGATTTGAACTATGGGAGTAAGATCAAGAAAGGCTCAGATGACCTCGCGATTGCTAGTTCGTGGGTTCGATTTCCGTATATATATGTATGTGTGTGTATACTATGTATGTATGTATGTATGTATGTATGTATGTATGAGCGTATATATACACACACATAGATAATAGACGGACAGACAGACGACAATCATAGATAGTGAGAATTGGAAAGATGAATATAAGTAACAACGTCGTTAACGAAGACAGAGAAGAGAATGGTAGCAAGATAGGGGGGGGGAAGATGGAGTGTAAAGAAGAAAAGTGAGAGGTATGGTTTAGGAGGGAAAGTAAGAGATATGCTGAATAAGGATTAGAAGTGGAAGGCAGAGAAGGATTGAGAAGCTGTGTAGCTGTGAGAGAAGGAGAGAGGCTGAGAGAGAGACAGACTGTTGGATGTTCAAAATTATCATCTCAGTTGATCTCAAGGGACTCTTTTGGAAGCTCAGATGAGAAGATATGGAGATAGCGACACGCGAAAAGATTTTAGAGGTAACTGTTAATGAAGAACCAGGGAGAATTAAAATATAGGCAAGAGACAGATGAGCGAGTAGCGTGTAGAATGAAAGAAAAGAAGAATGGAAGAAACGAAGCAAAGCGTGGCAATAAAAGTTTCTAATGAGTTTGGAGCAAAAGAAATCCGAGAACTGAGGATGTGTGACAGAGCTACGAGAATATTACTCAAATGAAAGTGAAGAACGAAGAGAAGAAAGAAATGTGACGTAATACAAAGAAATGCGGCGGCCATGTTAAAGGATGAAACTCGAGGACAAAGAGATGAATTGTGAGCAAAGGAAGGAATAAATGCGGCTGAGAGAATATTAAATGAAACAGGCGATAGAAGTATAGAGGGATATCGTAATGTAGTGAACGTGAAGTAAGCATAAAACGATAGGATGCAGCGGAAATAATTTAACACTTCCTCCAAACAAGTACAGCGTGTCGCTCCTAGCGATAATTTAATGTAATACGTCATTTTTGCGGAGTGAAGTACTTTCTTGCTTGAGAGTCCCAGAGATAGCTTATTCAAATAAATGCTGTCATAAAAGTAAAGTTCAGATCTTTTGACGGTGACTTTTCCCGGGATACTTAAAAAGATATTGTGAGCCAACTAGATCATCTTCATTATTCCGATTTTCAGAACAACGTTGGATCTTTTCGTTTGCTTCACTGAGAGTTCAGATAACTGAAGGTCATGGTTTTTCCTTTCTAAGTGCGAGAGCAAATTTATCATCGCACTTTTGATATCTACTCACCGGGGGATTTAAAACAGTTTATTCGACTGTATGTTGCTGATTCAACGATAACGAACGAGACTATATGTATTCTCTAAGTTAATGTATGTGGAGGCGGAATGGCCCAGTGGTTAGGGCAGCAGACTCGCGGTCATAGGATCGCGGTTTCGATTCCCAGACCGGGCGTTGTGAGTGTTTATTGAGCGAAAACATCTAAAGCTTCACGAGGCTCCGGCAGGGGATGGTGGCGAACCCTGCTGTACTCTTTCGCCACAACTTTCTCTCACTCTTTGTTTCTGTTGTGCCTGCTGCGTTATGAGACTGAACCCGAAACCACTTGGTTGCAAAGCCAGCTTCCTAACCACACAGCCATGTCTGCGCTTATATACAAGAAAATAGATGATTATTCACTAGATAGCACACACACACACACACACACACACACACACACACACACACATGCATATATACACTTAAACAGACTTACAGAGACACAAAGAAAAAGGAAAGAAAATAATAATAATAAAGGAAATTTTTTAAAGAAATTAAACGTGGCAAGATGCTATAAATTCCATCAATACCTTGACACTTTACTTATGGCCACAATTATTCCTAATCCATCTCTAACTTCCTCTTGCCACCTCTCTCAATATCTCGCCATCAAATGTATTATTGGATTTTGGCAATCTACCGTCTTATTATTGGATTTCTCAGGAACAGTCTTTACGGCTGTTAAGACCTCTACAAGACATGCCGCTTTGATTGGTTGACCTCTTCTCTGCCATGTTTAATAAGATTTACGAAGTATTAGTAAATTTTTCGCCGAAGTAATACCAAAAAAATTCCCTTTGTGATTTACCGAATCTTCCGCGCTGTAGACACATATATTACTATAGAAGCGAGCAGCTATGACTAATAAGAAAAAAGATAATATATGAATAAAGAATCTAAGAACTATAGAATATTTTTTGACCAATAGAAAATTCTTCTAAGCTTCGAGTTTAGATACTTTTTTTATGTCATTTTATAATTATTTGTTTCTTTTTATTGCTATGTACAATACACACTAAAGCACATATACACAAACATTGGTGGCAAGATGGTAAAAAGTGGTAGTATACCGGACAAAATGCTTAGTGGCATTTCTTCCGGGTTTACGATCTGATTTCAAAATCCGCCAAGGTCAACTTTGGTGCTTTTGGTGCCCCCAAAGGATGAAAGGCAAAGCTTTGTGAAATGAGATTAAAATTTCTGGTTATTGACGAAATTTCGAATGCCTCCAGGCATTCCTATGTCCAGCTGCGAGGAAGACTATCAAAGGTCTTCTTGTAGCCTGTCAAAGCTACTGAAAGATGTTTTTTTTTTCCTGACATTTGCCACGAATTACTTTGTAAATAAGCAGTTGATCCATGTAATCCTATGACCCATGTCTACAGCCTTTTTGTTTATCAAGGAAAATGTTGATAATGAGGAACGCATGCGTGCGTTCCATTAGAACAGCTACAAGAATCTTATTCACTGTTGCAAGGCATGTTATGGGTCTGTAGTTCTTTTGAATTTTTGCTTTATTTTTGGGAAGCAAAGAAAGTGCTACCATTGGCCAGCCATTCCGGGGTCATCTGTGGTTCCTTCGTAAATACGTGCAATGACAAATCAGCTTTGAGACATTAAATTAATAGTTTGGAATCTTACTTCTGGCAGATGACTTCTATTTACTGGACTTTTTCAAGGTGAGTCTAACATCTTCTCCACTGATTTCTTCCCATATTTGCTCAGTGTTTTGTCTTTTTTTTTTGTCTTTTAATGGAGCATCAGAGTTCTGCTCCTTTTCCTTTTCCCAAGCCTTACTTCAGAAGTCAAGTATTTCGTTGCTCTAAGGGGACTTCTATTTTGATGGTGCACTTTCCAATGTGTCTACAGAATTTCTTTACGTTATCTTATAACATATTGCTATCTTTGAAGAACCTGGATTGATTTTCGAAGGGGCGTATGTTTTACTTTGTTTTAACCTCTCCATTACTTCAGTAGATTGATGTTCAGACTTTAATTCATATTTTCTCATCTTTCTCTTTTTAGATAGTTTTATATTATGATTATTGCTTAAGCTTGCAAGCATTTATATATCAGATTGAAGAGCATCGATTTGTTTGTTTCTTTTTCTTACCACGTTGGTCTTTTTCGAAAACCTCTCGCTTTCTTTTTCAGTATTACGCCAGACTTTTGGTACAAGTTGTAGTAGCAGCCTAGAGTAATTCATTCAATGATGTGACATCTTGTTCATTATCGTTTGTGATGGATTTAAGAGTCGTGTTCAACCTCACAGATTATTTTGGCATTTTTTTTTTATATATTGCAAATCTTAAGAAGGTCGCTGCGTTCCTTCATGCCTTTATTTTGGACCTTGGTCCATTCAGCGATTATTTGCTCTTCAAGTTGTCACACCTTTTGTCCTGATATCACTATCATTATTTATTTCCGAAAAATTGTTGGTAATTTCATTAACATGTTCTACAATGGTTTAATCTGCAGAGAGTATATTCAATTTGTTTCTAATCGTATATGTAGAGTTATTTCCTCTACATAAACGATACGTTCTGCCGCTACGTTCTGAGTTCAAATTCCGCCGAGATCGACTTTTCTTTTCATCTTTTCGAGGTTGATATAATCGACTCATCACCTCCCCGCAAATTGCTGCCCTTGTGGCAAAATTTGAAATCATCATCATCAGCATTATTATTATTAATATTATTATTCAGTAGTTTTATTTTCATCACGTGCTTTCACTTCACTACCGATCGCAGCTCTCTGTGCCTTGGGGTATGTGCTGTGATGCTCTTATGGTTACTGTATTAAAAGTGTTTTGCGTAGGATGTGTGCAGTGCCCAGTAGTGCAATTTTCTGTATGTTATATATATTTGTAAGTCCTGGTGTTTTTGTTATGTATTTGTCTGAATATTTTTTTTATCATATCTAATGCGCCCACTATGATAGGAATTGTTTCTGTTTTTAGATTCCACATTCGAGTTACCTCTATTTCCAGGTCTTTGTATTTTGAAAATTTCTCCATTTCTTTTAGAGAAACGTTGTAATCTATTGGTATTATTATTATTATTATTATTATTATAAACAAACAATCCTCCTAAACGTGATTGTTTATAACAAGAAACGTTTAAACAACAATTACTTAATGAAATTAAACATCTCTAATAATGAATACTTTCTTACCACAATTATACAAAGCCTGTATAATTATTTTCTACGACGATAAACTTTATTAATCATAGATAATTGTTAACTGTGATCAATATTGATTTAGTTAAGCATAATTATCGATAAACTATAACTAATGAATACGCGCTTCATATATTTCATTAACAAGCTAATATATTTATGTAATCTAATATAATCATTAGGCAGTTTTGTTTGTTTGTTTTTTTCAGCCGATTAAAATAACGATAGTCATTGTCATTCCATATAATTTAATATAAATTATTATGAGCTCTGTTCGGTTGGAAGCTGTGGCTCTCGACTTGGGTTCATGTGATCCTTAGTTCTTTTATTCATTCACTTGTTTCAGTCATTTGACTGCGGCCATGCTGGAACACCGCCTTTTTTCAGTCGAGCAAATCGATCCCCAGGACTTATTCTTTGTAAGCCTGGTGTGCTTATTCTATCGGTCTTTTTTTTTTACCGAACCGCTAGGTGACGAGGACGTAAACGCACCAATATCGGTTGTCAAGCGATGGGGTGGGGAACACACACACACACACACACAAATATATACATAGGCGCAGGAGTGGCTGTGTGGTAACCAAGCTTGCATACCAACTACATGGTTCCGGGTTCAGTCCCACTGCGTGGCACCTTGGGCAAGTGTCTTCTGCTATAGCCTTGAGCCGACCAAAGCCTTGTGAGTAGATTTGGTAGACGGATACTGAAAGAAGCCCGTTGTGTGTATATATATATATATAAATGTTTGTATGTC
>NC_068989.1:7237697-7247729 GCF_001194135.2 Octopus bimaculoides
AAGTGGAACAGTAAAAATCTGCAAGACTTTTCTCAAGTTTAAAATGTTAACTTATTGTTATCTACATTCCAACGATGGAACTTTGTAGTTTTGTTATAAACCAGCTGTTTCTCTACAGCTTATTCTTTGTAAGCCTAGTACTTATTTTATTGGTATGTTTTGCCGAATCGCTAAGTTACAGGGACGTTAACACAACATCGTTTGTCAAGTGAGGGTGGAAGACAAACACACATATATACGATGGGCTTCTTTCAGTTACCGTCTACCAAATCCATTCACAAGGCTTTGGTCGGCCCGAGGCTATAGTAGAAGACACTTGCCCAAGGTGTAACACAATAAGACTGAACTCAAGACATGATAGTGAACCAAGCTTCTTAAACACACACCTGCACCTATGCATATACGTATGAATGTATATGTGCGTCGGGTTTGTCTGTGTATATGTGTAACAGCAAATTCAAAATCATTACTTTAATGATTACAGTTTATTAAATTATAATCTTAATTAATTACATTCTCCAGAGAATTAACTTTACGATGACACTACTTCCTGCAGACTGCGATCAATAATCGTTTCTACCATTTTTTTGTGTGTGTGTGTGTTTTTCTTTTGTTAATCTTTTTTAAACAACAACAGGTTTTGTTCGTTTTTATCTTTGTTTTTATTTATGTCTTTTGTAAAGGTTATTACTTTATTGACATAAAATTCTTGGCATGTTTTCTTCATAAAAAAAAAAATTATTTATGCAGTTCACAATCTGAAAAATGCAAAAAATAAACAAAAATAATGAAAAATACAAATTAAAAACTTCCCTGTCTCTTAAAATAAATAAACTAATTAATTAATAAGTTAATTAAAAAAAAATAACTAAAAACAGAGCTTAAATTTAAACATCTTGTCTGAAAAGTGAATGAAATCGCATAAAAGAGAGGACATGTATTTTTTTTTTTAAACACGTTATACAGATAATGTAATAATACAAGTACACATGATTTACAAATTAAAATAATACACAAAAACAAATCGAATTTTTTTTTAAAGTTACACTTGTTAGTTCTTTTCTCTTTCCCTTTAACGAACTGTGACAAACTAAACGGACTAATTATTTCATTAACTGACCAATATAAAAATAAAAACTAGCGAATTTCATGGCATAAAAGATGTACAGGTGTATTAGATGTACCCTAATTTCAACAGTGCATATTTATGAGACAAAAAAAGAAGTAGGGTAGTGCATTAAAGCATGTAATACGGGTCCAAGTTCGTATAGAAATAGAGAAAAGGACTTAATTCATTTAATTGCCCCACTCTAGAAATCCCAGTTGTTGATTAAGTACATTATTCTATTGACTCCGGCAGGATTAAAAGCAATGTTAACCTCAGGGACATTTTTCTGGAGAGATAAAAGTGCATCTTATAGTACCGTCAAATATGGGATACAGATAATTCAAATAAGTTTTTCTAATTTAGGTACAAGGCACAGAAAGTAACAGAGTGGAGTACAATGGCACAATCGATTACACACTGACCTCGGTTCTTGACTGGTACTTTGCTGTAGCGATGTTGGGAGGATGCTGGAAGAACGAAAGGTAAGGTTGACCTTCTTAAGATTTGAACTTAGTACAGCGGTTCTCAACCTTTATCGTATCCAAGACTGGATTGGGGGGGGGGGTACCATAAAAGGTAAATTACAAGTCGAAGAAAAATTTATTATATTTAAAGAAGGAAGACTGTTGAGGGTCACATGCGACCCCAGGATCTGCGGCTGAGAAACACTGACTTAGAAATGTCAAACTCTAATGGTTCTGACAATCTACAGTTCTTAACAATAACTGAATGTAACAAAGGCACAAGACCTGAAATTAGAGAAAAGGAATTGGTTAATTTAATCGTCCCCCCATCTCACTCTAGAAACCCCAGTTCTTGATTAAGTACCTTGATCTCTAAATTCCGACAGGATGAAAGGCAAAGTTAACCTCAGTAAAAATTTCAACTCAGAGCATAAAACAGCCATAACTATATATTACAAAGGCATCTATGGTATTTAGCACGTGTGTGTGTGTGTGTGTGTGTGTTTTTCCACAATAATTTTAGGGAATGGCTAAGTCAGTTACTAAGCGTTTTTTTCAAACCTCGCCACTTTCATAATAATCCTTTCTACTATAGGCACAAGGCCTGAAATTTCGGAGAAGGACGAGTCAATTACATCGACCCCAGTGCGTAACTGGTACTTATTTAATCGACCCCAAAGGGATGAAAGGCAAAGTCGAACTCAACGGAATTTTTTAATAATAATAATAACAGATTTATTGTAATAAAAAA
Source organism: Octopus bimaculoides (assembly GCF_001194135.2). Classification (NCBI taxonomy): domain Eukaryota; kingdom Metazoa; phylum Mollusca; class Cephalopoda; order Octopoda; family Octopodidae; genus Octopus; species Octopus bimaculoides. The sequence goes on from NC_068989.1 coordinate 7,240,021, forward strand.
TGATTTTGCTTTATTTTTAGCTCCTCCATTGATTTTAAATACATAATGGTCAAAAGAGAGCAAACTTATATCAATTACTGCCACACTATACAAAGTTTCAGTTGAAATCCCTCATATTTTTTTACAAGTTTTATTACAAATTATAAAATAGATGTAGTTTGTGACCAGTTACAAAATTCGAGTTGTAAACCAATAAAAAAAGACTAACTGTTGGTACCAATTTTAACACGACCTCTGAGTAGATCACCAAAATTATATATATAATATATATATATATAATCCAATAATTAAATGTTAGCTATTGGGGCGCACACACACGATGGGCTTCTTTTAGTTTCCATCGACCAAATCCACTCACAAGACTTTCGTCAGCCCGAGGTTATAGAAGACACTCACCGAAAGTGCCACGCAGTGGGACTGAACCCGGAGCCATGTGGTAGGGAAGCAAACTTCTTACCACACAGCCACTCCTGCACCTCTCTCTCTCTGTGTATGTATGTATATATATATATATAGATATACATAGAAAGTGCACACAAATAGCAGACATAGAGAGAAACAGCCAAAACAAATGCTACAGTCGACAGAGTACAAATACTGTATAAAAACGAGAGAATTGTGAAATAAGAAAATAAGATTCAGATCGTTGCGGGTGTGTGGAGAAAAAGCAGATGCATATAACTACATAAATTATAAATAAATATAACAAATAATATATATACATATATATATATCAATGTAGAACTGTTTGTTCCAAGAAAAATCTTAGCGACGAGACAGATCTTTAGGTTTGAAAAAGAAACCCAGAAAAGAAAGCATTGAAAATTTATAAAGTTTTTTTTTTTTTTTGTGTTTTGATTTGTTTTAAATTATATTTTAAGAATTTAAGAAAGCAGATTGCCATCATTTAACTTCCATGTGCCATGTTAAAATATGAAGCATCACATGCAATTCAGATGGTAGTTATATGTCTGTATATTCAGCACTAATCGGTATGTGTGTATATGTGTGTGTAAAATTATTTTTAATGTTTGAGCATTTTAGGACATAAGACCATTAGTTGCAGAGATAATCCTGAGAGAATGATACAAATCTTTCAGAAGGAAGTTTGCATATTGTGCAAATAGAAAATTCAAAATTAAAAACGAAAATGATGAACTACGAAAAGCAAAATTAGAATGCATTATAATAATTCTACATCCAAAACTAAGCCAGAAATAGTCAACACTGCAACTAAGGAGAACTTCCATTATACAAATTACCTCGCCACAAGTGTTTGGAAAAAATTTAACAGTGAAAGCGCTTACACACACTATGAGAGCTTTCTTCCAAAAGGTTTGTATCATTCCGGTTTTTTTTTTCAGAAAATCTTTTAAATATGATTGGATCTAGTATTTTTAACAAAAACGTTTTCATATATATATAATTTTGATTAGAGAGTCATTTATTGGCTTGATTTTTCTCTTTCTGACTTGGGAGTTCTACTTTTTTTTTTTTATTTTAAAATATACTTTTAAACTGGTGAAGAGAAATATTCAAGCATGTTTTAGTATTACTGTATATCCCTGGTTTCCATATCTTCTGAGTCACTAGACAATTTCATGTATGCAACTAAATATATATTTTTCTTCTGTTTCCTGTGTGACATATATGTATATAAGAGAACAGAGAGGTAATTAGCAGCCATTTACTCAATATGAGGAAATAGAACACCTATTTCGTATATCTTTATCTACCTCTGAAGAGATTCGACTTTAAAATAATTTCTAATTCAACTAATTTTCCGAGGGTCTGAATTGAAACTGCTCTAAGGGATGTTTGTCGATTTTTAAATTAATAAATTATTATTTATTAATTACCTCTCTATTTTCTCATAATAGATAAAATATATATAAACCATGGTTTATATAGTTACCTTGCAGTCGAGTATTAAATATAATGTTCAATACTCTTTGGATAGGTAATTAACCAGTACTTTCATAGGATTTTGCTATCCCCGAATGACGTTTGTAACCTTTAATTGTGCTTATATATATATATATATATATATCTCATTGCTATTATGCAAAAGTGTCCTAAGTCCAAAACATTGCTTTTCAGAAAACGAAAAAAATAGTTTCACAATTCCATAGCAAAACCGTTGTACTACACGTTGACAATTTTCATATCTTGACATCTGAAGCAGCTGGAGATACGATAGTTTGACTAAACGAACCGGCTATTGCAAGCAAAAATAAATATTGATGAAAAATGCATTTGCTCAAATTTTGGACATATGACACTTTAACATAATAGCAACGATATATGCACACATACACACTTTGTATTTTCTCATATATGTCGCATTATTTTATATGTGATTTCAACTAATAAAACTGGGGTACAATATATATATACATTAGTAAATATGTGTGTGTGTGTGTGTCTGGACTTTTCTGTTTATAACTGTATGAATTTGTTCTATAAGAGACTTCGCATTAGGGTTCTTTTCTAAAACGTTCTTTTTTTTTTTCTTTTTTTTTCCAGAAAAAAAAAATCTTTTGTCTGCAAAATAGCACCATTTATCTTCAGTATCGATGTATAACAATCCACAATGATAACCAAAAACAGCAGCAAACATATCCCTCGCAAGACTGCAGTTTGCCGGTATGATGGTGGTGGTGGTGATTGTGATGTAAGGCAGGATTTAGAGAATCATTTGGTGGCAGGTTGTTGCAGAGAGTTAATCCGTTAATCCATTAGGCGGCAGCGATCACGATTATAACAATAACTGACAGCACTACGGTGAAGAACACATGAATAAACAGACAACACTTCTTGAAGCGTCGGCCCTGCAAATAATAAACAGAACGGAGAAACAAGGTGAGTATAAACAAATATTGGTACATTGGATTATAGGAAAGTTTCAAAGAAGTGAAGGTACATGGCTTAGTGGTTAGTGTATTCAGCTTACAACTTTACGGTCGTGAGTTCAATTCCTGGTGACATTTTATTTCCTATCTCTCAGCTTCATTCAGCTGGCAAAAATGAATAGTACCTGTATTTCAAAGGGGCCGGCCTTGTCACATTGTGTCACAGTGAATCTTCTTGAGAACGTTAAGGGTATGCCACATGTACATTAATTTCATGAGCAGGCTGTTCTGTTAATATGAAGGCAGCGAGCTGGCAGAAACGTTAGCACGCCGGGCGAAATGTTTAGCGTTGTTTCATCTGCCGTTACGTTCCGAGTTCAAATGCTACCGAGGTCGACTTTGCCTTTCATCCTTTCGGAGTCGATAAATTAAGTACCAGTTACGCACTGGAGTCGATGTAATCAACTTAAGCCCCTTGTTTGTCCCCCATCGTCGTAAGCGATGGAGTGCCAACAACAGTATAAAGGCCCTGTTTGTCTAACAATAACAAGAGACTATATTAGATGTGTATACTTACAACGGGGTGCGGTTCTGGGATGTACAATTTTGGATTCTCCCTCTTTGAGTATTCATATTTTTCGCGGCGTTCTGCAACAGAGATAGCATTTGTGTCAATAACATGGCATCGTTTAAGACACTTAACCCATTCATGCTGATCATCCTTTTAAACTGACCCTTAATTTATAATGGTATAAAACAAATACTTGATACTAATTTTGGTTTGTGTATGATCTGTATCAAAGAGTGAAACATGTTCTTAACGCATATGTAGTCTGTATCAAAACGGATTTCAATGAAATTTTTTTTAGTTGTTGTTTAGGTCAAAATAATGGTATCTGCGAATTTTCAGGCAATTTCGTTTGCTAGGAAAATTTCAGCTCAAATGGGTTAAGCAAACATAAGAGTTGCACTGAGTGAGAACATGGAAGCAGGGGGAGAAAACTCTAGTGTTGGTTGTGCAGCGCCCTCTGTAGCTCTTCAGCAGACAAAAGGTATAAAAGAAAGAAAGTGTTTAGAAGTGACAGTTGGAGCCATCTTGAGGCGAGACTAAGAAGAAACAAGAGGTGTATTGAAGCTTCAGTATGCGACCGCTTGAGGAATTACGGTAGCAATGAAGTTTCTCTGATAGGATGGGTAATGGAGTGAAGTGAGAGGTTGATTGGAGGCAAAGGAGGGGGGGGGGGAAATGTCATTGAAAGAATCATGAAGACGGAAAGAGACACAAACAAAAAGGGAGAAAAGAGGTGGTGGTAAGAGGGAGCATGAGAAAGGCAAGATGAGAGTAAGATGAGAATTTATTAGAGAAAGAGTGTGAAAGACGGAAGGAGAACAAGAGACTGACAGAATCAGAGGTAACAATAGAATAATAAAAGAGAAAGAGATAAGAGGGTGTGAGAGAGAATAAGATGTTACAGGAACTGAGAGCGAGTGAGATAATATAAAGAGAGAAGAAAGAAGGGACAGAGATCAAATGAACGAGAAGAATACATTGAAAGATAGAGAGAAATGTGAGTATTAATAAGAGAGATGAAAAAGAAAAAAAGAACTGGAGTATTTGAAAGACAAAGGAAGGTGGGGGGGGGAGAAGTTAGTCAGAGAGAAATAGGGGGTACACTTAACCTGCCAGCTTGTTCAACACAACCACCTGATCTTTGAGTACCTTAAGGAAGTGTACACTGTTATAAAGTCATTCAAGGTAGCCCTTAGCCTGAGGATAACTTCCCCCCTGCTTCCTTTCCCTTCTACTCGCTTGTCTCAGAGGCCATGAAGAAAGGTTGCATGCACTGTTCTGCCTTGGCCCCCCCCAACCCCCACCCCATCCAAACTGATTCCCTGATTAAATATTAAATACACAAAAATGAGTTACCTTCTGTAGTCATATTTCACTTGAGTTTTATTATTAGTTACTTAGATAATTAATCAATTAATTGATTAAGCCTTTGACCTTATCAATAATGATACCACTCGCACCCCCACCACCCCGCATCCCTAAATTTCCTCAGAGTTAACACACACTTCTTGCTCCTTACTCTTAGCTCAGCGTCCTAAACTAATTATAATTAACTGATGATAAAAATAATCATGCAATAAAACTAATTATCTAACTGATAATAAACTGAAGTGAACTACAACTAGTGCATGTGTTTCACTGGCTGATAAATATGACCCTCCCAAAATACAGTAACATCTACTTCAACATACAATTTCACTTTAAAGAAAAAGAACTGCAAACCAAATGCAAATATGAACGACTTACCTTCGTTCTTTTCGTAATAGCAGAAGTCATGAATCTTAAGTAGAATATCAATAATAAGCTGGATTATCATGATGGCAACAAGGAACCATGTAATCCACCAGGGTATGTAGTATCTGCCATAGTCTAGACTGATCAGTAAGGTTGGAACTGCAAGGAAGCAAAGAGCAAACACCAATGAAAGTCTTATAGACCATATACATACATATATATATATATATATATATATATACCGTAAATCCTCAAGTATAATCCGCACATTTTTGCCAAAATTTACAGGTCAAAATTTCTCGTGCGTACTATACACGAGGTTAAAAATGAGAAATATTTTCTAAGCAAAATTTTCTAAGTGATAAATATGTGAAAGACAATTTACTTAGTATTTATTTTTCACTGACGTTATTACTGTTATTTCTTGATTGGTATCACTATGCATAGGTGAAATCCTCACGGAGGGCATCCAATCATAGAAACCTTGTTGTGGCGGTTCCTGTCAGACCACACAACGCCACAACCCATGCGAGCATGGAGAATGGATGTTAAATGATGAAATATATATATATATATATAATAATATTAGGGACAAAATCCAAAATTACAGGTAAAAACTCAATTAAAATCAATTTATAAAAAATTAAAATCAAATTGAGCTTTATAGATTATAATATATATAAAAATATATAGTTTTCATCGATGAGTTCTTGAAACTTGGTTCTTTTCCCTAAAACTATATATATATGGTGTACCTTATTTGTGGAATTCTTTCTGCACCTTGATTTGGTAAAAGATATTTGCCCAAGGTGCCATGCAGTGGGCCTGAACTTAAGACCAAATGGTTGGGAAGCAAGTTTCTTAACCACACAGCCGACACCATTTATATACTTTATACATGTATTTACACACACGTTTACATGTAAATCAGAGTTATGGAGGTGGGGTCTGTTTCATACAGCAGTAAATGTGAGTTATAATAATAAGAATAATTAAAAATGTTTATGACGTAATGTATGAGAGAGAGAGATAAGGAGACTGAGATTAAAGAAAAACACAGAAGTACTGTCGGCAATGCAATAATACTCACTGGCCAAAATGAGAGTCACCAGGCAGAGAATGAAACAGATGATGTTGAAGATAAACTGAAGGCAGCCGTCTGTACATCGAATCAACAACATTATTATCGGCTGAAAGAGAAAAACAAAGCAAAGCAAGCCAGGGTTACAACAGATTCTTTCATGGTTTTATCTGCATGACTGGATGAAATGGTCGGTTGTTTGTTTGTTTGTTTTAGTATGGTCCTTTGTTTATTTATTTATTTAGCTATTTATTTTCTATGCTTGTTTGTTTATTTTTGTTGTTTTTTTTTTTTATAGAGCTGTGTAAGATAAATACTTGCAAACAAATAGTAATGGCTGAGATCAGCAATCGCAGAGCAAACGGTGCAGTTTAGATAAATAGCAGCAGAAGAAGAAAAGAAAAGAAGAAAAAAAATCAATGGAGTGTGGTTGTATATAAACAACTGCAAATAAATAGTGTGGCTTAGATAAACACTTGCAAAATAAACGGTGTTGCTGATGCTGGCTTAGGAGAAACGGTTGCAAATAAAAATGATGTGGGCTTCAATAAACAATTATAAATGAAAGAAAACACAAGAGAGAAGTGATTAGTGGTTTTGTGTGTTGGTAACTGAAAAATAACTAAATAAGCAGAAGGACTGATAATTCCATACGAGAAAGAAGATTGAGGGGTTTGCTTAATGTAAGCTGTACGATGGAAAACTAGCTGAGCCAAGATGATACTAGCTTGTTTATCTAACTTGATGGATTATAGGTTCAAATCTTGTCTTTATGTTGTTCTATAATCTTCACTTGGCTGGCATTGGGTGTCAGAAAGATATTTCATGCTTCAAGAGTGATTTTAACAAACATGGTTTGTTAAATCACTCCTGCTGTAGCAGAGAGGAAATGAGATGAGAAGTTGAATCTCCAGGAAACTGAGCTTGCGATACGGTTTCAATTCTCAGTGGGGGAACGTCTTGCATTGCTCAGGAGTGTTGTCACTTCTCTTTCACTTTCCCTATAAACTCAACAAACCAGGGACGTGCCGCCTAGGTGGACAAGGTAGGCAGTGCCTACCTTGAATAAAATATATCGATAGCAGCATTTTCCTCTCATGGCAAAATATGCACCAAGAGTGGCTGTGTGGTAAGTAGCTTGCTTACCAACCACATGGTTCTGGGTTCAATCCCACTGCGTGGCATCTTGGGCAAGTGTCTTCTACTATAGCCTCGGGCCGACCAAAGCCTTGTGAGTGGATTTGGTAGATGGAAACTGAAAAAAGCCTGTCGTATATATATGTGTGTGTGTGTGTGTGTCTGTGCTTGTCCCCGTCACTTAGCGGTTCGGCAAAAGAGACCGATAGAATAAGTACTAGGCTTACAAAGAATAAGTCCCGGGGTCGATTTGCTCGACTAAAGGCGGTGCTCCAGCATGGCCACAGTCAAATGACTGAAACGAGTAAAGAGTTACTCTGATTACTCTGCATAA
>NC_068989.1:7247935-7269937 GCF_001194135.2 Octopus bimaculoides
TTTTTTTTTTTTTTTTTTGTGTGTTTTACTACATAAAGAGCACCAACCGCCTACCCTGAGTAATTACTGACAGCACATGCCTGCAACAAACAATCACTCACTGATAGATATCACTGACCTCAAAAAAGCCAAGTCATTGGCTCCACTTGACATACTTGTATAAGTAAATAATTTTCTTTTGTTTTGTTTCTTAAGAAGTGCATTTCATTTCCTTGACTAGAAAAAGATTAACAATTCTAGAAAGATTTGAGCTCACAAATGTGAAACAGTGAAGTACCAATCGTAAGACCCCCAACATAGCAGTGTATTACTTGTATTAAGCTTATATTTATACCTGTGTTATAATAAAGAAAGCTGTTTATTAATTAGTCTAGAGTATATAACTTTTACTAAAAAAAAAGCGATTATTAAAAATCCTGATTTTCATATATTTTTATCAAAATGTGGTTTTCAAATTTCTTTTATTATTTGAGATTTCAACTACAGAAAAAGTTTTAATTTACTATGGGAAGGCATTATTTAACACAGTGAGGTACCATTCTGCCATTATCCTTCCTATCTCTCTTACACTTCATGATACTTCATACAGACATATCAATGAAAACATATTTCCGATAGGTAAGTCCTTCAAGGAAATTATTGTTTGTATGATTATTTTTTTTACTAGTTTCAGTCATTTGACTGTGTCCATGCTGGAGCACGACCTTTAGTCGAGCAAATCGACCCCAGGACTTATTCCTTGTAAGCCTAGTACTTATTCTATCGGTCTACTTTTGCCAAGCCACTAAATTACGGAGATGTAAACACACCAGCATCGGTTATCAAGCGATGTTGGGGGGACAAACACAGACACACAAACACATATATATATATATATATATATATATACATGTATACGACAGGCTTCTTTCAGTTTCTGTCTGCCAAATCCACTCATAAGACTTTGGTCATCCCGAGGCTATAGTAGAAGACACTTGCCCAAGGTATCACGCAGTGGGATTGAGCCCGGAACCATGTGATTGGTAAGCAAGCTACTTACCCCACAGCCACTCCTGCATCTATACTGGATAGGAATTTTTTTTTTTTAAAATCATTTCTTCTCCAAAAGAAAAAAAAATCTTCTAATATGTATATACATACAATAAACTGAGAATTTTTACATGGTTAACTCAACATAATATCTGATATCTCCATTAATTCTAAGACTGTCTTCCAGTGCTTGCTATTATTTGAAATTTATGTTATTAAATAAATAATAGATACAAAAGGAAATTAGATGCAACATATCAGTAAAATTATACAAATTGGGAATTACATGTATAACATTATTTCACGAGTAGCAGAAAACCTTCTGCTGGTAAATTAAATATTGATTAATAATGAATTCACTGAAAGCTAAACTGATTAATCTAAAACAGTCTTTGGTTGCCCAACCTGCTAGAAATAGCAACCAAATCCCATTCAAATTACACCCTGCTATCTTAAGAAAAAAAAAAAAAAAAGGACAATGAGTAATGTAGTCTTAGGTGCACAATGCCTGAAATGAAGATAATGGACGAACATATATTGTATTGTTTGATCTGGTGTCTGTTCACTGCAAAGTTATAAAACATTCAGTCGGTATATGGAAGACGGTTTTGCTAGTTGCATGAGCTGAGGTGTCTATTTACAGCCAGGTAGACTGAGCCATACCCCACTAATTGTCTTAGCCAATTATTATAGCGGAATGTCTAGTGACAGGACATGATCCAGTCAGACTGAAGCAGTAGTCTCCAAATCCTGTTGTCATGATAAAACTGAACATGGCTACCATCACCATCCTTAACTGTTGAACATTACTGTCTCAAGTCCAAGGGCTCAAAGGGCCAGTTACTTGGTTTCTAAAGATCACAAGTGATTGAGAGCACAAAATTTCCTCTGAACAGGACACCAGTCCAATCATAAAGGGTAAAGACCCTCTTTGGTCATGAATGACCATGTGGTTGCACTCAGAAAGTTTCCCTCTGAGGCACAAGTCGAGGCAGGGTTGTTTGTGCAAGACCAGCAGTCACCCATGCACACTAGCCTTTCCTCTCCGTGCCACCGATGTTGTCCAAAGGGAAAGGCAAAGGCCATGATACAGCTTGGCACCAGTGATGTCACAACTCATTTCTACAGCTGAGTGAACAGGAGCAAAGTGAAATAAAGTGTCTTGCTCAAGAACACAACACACAGTCCGGTCCAGGAATCAAACTCACAACCTCATGATTGTGAGCCCGGCACTCTAACCACTGAGCCATGCGCCTTCTCATCATTGGTGGCAATCACACAGTGGGGGCACCAGCAATGGGTGGAGGAAGGAGGAAAGGCAAAGCAAGTCCTATCATAGTAAAGCTGAATGTGGTTATCATCATCATCATCATCAATCCTTGGTTAATTCAAATTACTCCAAAAGGAGCATTAGGTCAGTTTATCAGGCATATATATTCCTCCATGGATGGGATACTGGTCAGTCATACGATTTCTCATTTTTACTAGCAGGGTCGATGTGAAATGAAGTGATTTGCTCAAGAATACAACGCATTGCCTGGTCTGGGAATCGAAACCACAATCTTACGATCATGAGTCCAACACCCTAACCACCAAGCCACGGACATCACTATCTCAAGTTGTAGGATTTATGGAGCTGATTGTCTGAGATCACAACAACCTTTTTGAACAGAATATCAGTCCATTGTAGGCTCATTTGTTTACAACTGAATGAACTGTCATTAAGTGATTTACTCAAGAACGCAATGCATTGCCCAGTCCTGGAATCAAAACCATAATCTCAAGGGCATGACCCTTCACGGTTATAAGGTAGATATAGTTTACATCACACTAAAAGGGACAGTGATCAAAATGTCTGAGTTTCCTGCTTGACATAATCACTACAAGGTGAGGAGTCTGGTGTAAGAATCAGCCAAAAATGTTTTACTTACGATTATTAGGACACACACAAAGACGACAATCAGCATGATTGGATGAGCTCTGAGTGGGAGATAGGGAGCCTGGAAATATAACAGAGAGAGAGAGAGAGACATATTAGAAGGCATTTAAATAATAATAATAATTTCAAATTTTGGCACAAGACCAGCAGTTTCAGAGACGGGGGCAAGTTGAATACATTAACCCCAGTGTATCACTGGTACTTATTTTATCGACCCTGAAAGAATGAAAGTTTGAGCTGAGTGGGGGTGCTATATTCCTTTGTTCGAAAACATAAGGACAGAGGTTGTGTCGTATAGCCAGCTGGAGACGATGTCTCCTGGGGCTAAATTACAGCAACATTCATCCTAAACCAGGATTGCCATGTTATGTTGGCAAACATTCTTTACTACAAAGTACTGTTGCTGAATATCTCACGTTATGAGATTTAAAAATAGTAATATTTAAGGTTTGTTATTCAAAGTTCAACAAGTCAGCTAAATATGATGTTTTTCAGAAAAACCGTTCACCATTCAGTTTATTCATTTACTGTACCATTCATACACATTCTCCCAGAACTTGTACGCTTGAATAGTTTACAAGTGGTTTGTTGTCCAATTTTCATTTCACTAAGTAAATGGACTCGCAGTCACTTATAGGTTCATGGATCAAATTTCAGCTCGTTATGGGAGTTTAATTTTATTCAGGAAAAACTATTTGTTATTCAATTTGTTTGTCTAGAGAACTGCTCATATATTGGTACCCCATTGCACTTTATCTTATTGACTTTGAAGAGATGAAAGGCAAAGTCAAATTTGGCAGGATTTTAATCCAGAACATTCAGAACAACAAAATAAAGCATTCTGCCAAATGTCTCAAACGATTCTACCAATTTATCACACTTTTATTAATGATAGTTGTTAGTAGTGGTAGTAGTAGTAGTATAGAATGATGATGTTGCCAATGACAACAGATAAAGAGATGAAGGAAGACTTACCTCAACATATCCTCCTGCATCCACAAAGAAAAGGATGAAAGCCAAAATCATGAGCACAAACACTGACACCATACAGGGCCAGTAGACCTGAAAAGACAAAGGAGAAAAAAAAAGGGGTTCAGTTCTAATAGGGGTAGGGTGATATACAGAAAACACAGCTGAGTTGAGATAAAGATGACTGGAAAGGAAAGAATAAAGGAAAATCAAACTGTTTATAAAGGCACAGTAAAGAATTTGGATGGCAGAGTGAAAAGAGTAGTTTAGGCCCTGATTTGGTTGTGGGGTAAGAAGTTGGCTTCCTGACATGTTCCTGGAACAGCATTTGTCCATATGAGTCAAGCTGGCTCCAACCAAAAGGTTCACCAGGTTCCTCATGAATGCTGACCGCAATGTTTAGGTATAGACGTTCACCTGGTCTCTCATGAATGCTTAGGGGTAGAGGTTCACCAGGTCCCTTACGAATGCTGACCACATTCGGTCCTGCATTCACACTTTGGGCTTGAATGATCAGCAGCAGCTCAACTTGCTGACTATCAACCATCACTGAAAAGTTGCTGATCAAGTCACCACTGATTACTGGGGCAGATGTAGCCTGTCCGTGTAGGCGGTGAGCTGGCAGAAACGTTAGCACGGCGGGCAAAATACTTAGCATTATTTCGTCTGTCTTTACGTTCTGAGTTCAAATTCTGCCGAGGTCAACTTTGCCTTTCATCCTTTTGGGGTCGATAAATTAAGTACCAGTTACGCACTGGGGTCGATGTAATCGACTTAATCCCTTTGTCTGTCCTTGTTTGTCCCCGCTATGTTTAGCCCCTTGTGGGCAATAAAGAAATAAGATGTAGCTTGTCTTTGAAGTGGGCTCTAGAGACATGCTTTAACAAAAGCTAAGGGGAGCCCCACTCACAGTGATCTTCCAGCTGGTCAAACACCAACTTGGAATTCCTGAGGGTTCAGACCAACTGCTTGGCGCCTTGCGCAAATGTCTTCTACTTTAGTCCCAGGCCAAACAAAGCTTTTATAAATGGCAACTGTTGTACATATTTGTATGTATGTCAGTGTTACAGTCTCTTTGCTTTGATGTCATGTGTGATAGTTGTAAATGAGCGTAACCACCACGCAAGCGGAGTCCATTTCAAATCTCCAACAAAAACTTGTCTGATAATGTCAAACCGTCCAACCCATGCCAGCACAGAATGCCGACCTTAAACGATGATGATGATGACTTGGATCTCAGTTCAGATGAAATTCCGGTTAAGTAAATCAGGGGAGGTTATTCTCTCATTTACAAATCAAGTTATTTCCCTTACAATGCCTCAGCCATGGTAACACAATTTCATTAGTATTTCCTATCGGAAAGGTGATTTATTTTAATAAGGATAAAGGTTAAAAACCAATATTAATTAAAAATCAAATGGTTTCGGGAATGTCTCATTTAAGATTAGCTCTAAAATCGAATTACGTGACTCACAGAATTATCGAGAATTTAAAAATACTCCCGTCATGTACCATTAACTCTAATTAATATGCACACAAACCATGAAACCATTTAGGATTCAAATTACTTAATCAAATATAAATGCTTTTTTATTCACATTGTTTTGAATTAATCACGCTTTATCTCACAGCTTCGAAAATCGATTATGTGATTGCTTATTTTTGAAATGACCTTGTAGGGTAGGTGTGAGAGGCCTGACCTCTCCTGGCTGGTTTGACTATAGAACAGGGAGAATTTCGGGGGGGGGGGGAGGCAGATAGGGCTGGGTTTAAATGCTAATGGGATAATTAAAAAAACAAAACGGGTTCCCATGGTTACCTTTTTTTCTTACTATAAATAATTTTCTGTGCTGGTTTTAAAGCAGACATGCTAAATAAAGAACAATGTGTGTAGGTTCTAGATGTGGGTGTGGGGGAGGGGTGGGAAGACTAGACTGTCACAGCTGGGGCATCATTGATTCTAGCTAACCTTGACAGCAGCTGACATTAGGTTAAAACCATCACCACGACACAACTGCTACTACTACAAGTTTGTCCTTTGTTTTGCTGTCTATGTTCTGTTGCTTGAAAATTCAATAGAAGTGGGGGAGGTGGTGGTGCAGCAGCAGCTGTTGTTTAGTGTCGTGCAACTTTCACAACATGGTGGATTATGAGTTTTACACCTGCTGAGCTGAGAGCCCCTTCGGTCATGACTGACCATTGGATTGCACCAAGAAAGTTACCCTCCCAGGCACAAGTCTGGGCAAGGTTGTTTATGGAAGGCCAGCAGTCGCCCATGCAATCCGGCCTCCCCACTCCACCACAGCAGTTGTAAATGAGTATCGTCATCGTCATCATCATCATACAAGCAAGGTAATTCGTTTTTGACTGTTGCAGAGGACACGAACCCAGAATCTCTGAGGGCACACGCTTTGACAATGAAGATCATTTACGACCGTCATTTGATGTCGAGACAGCATGAGTTGCAAATGGGTATCACTTTTGTCATACAGGCAAAGTAGTTCGTTTTTGACTGTTGCAGACGACTTGTCAACCAAGTCACCACTGATTATTGGAGCAGACACTGCTTGATTTGAAGTCAGTCAGGTTTTAACAAAAGCTAAGGAGTACCTCACTCCCAGTGGTCATCCAATACTCCGGACACTAACCCAGAATCTCTAAGGGTACATGCTTCGACAATGAGAGTTATTTACAACCATCATTTGATGAATAGACAGCACAAGTTGCAAATGAGTATCACCATTGTCATATAAGCAAGGTAGTTCGTTTCTAGACGTCTGTGAAAATCATGTCTAATTAAGGGAAATGAGTAAAGGTTGGGAACAGGAAAGTCATCTGGCTGTAGAAAATCTGCCTCAACAGATTCAGTCTGACCCCATCACAAGCATGAAAAAGTGGATGCTAAATAATGTGTATACAGGCTTGGCCAAAAGTCACCTGACAGTAAATAAAAACCATTTAATTCCAGGATTTATTTATGTTTAACAACTGAATGAATTTAATAATAGCATCTAAATAAGAAACATCACGAACATTCTTCAAATTGAAGTCCTTCTTTCTCTTGATTGACACATTTTCCCATTCAAGTTAATACAGAATTACAAAATTCACATCATCAAAATCTCGAAGCTATGAGATAATACGTGATTAATTCAAAGCAATGTGAATAAATAGGTGTTAGATTTGATGGGGTAGTTTGGATGCTTAAAGGTTAAATGCAAGAGGGTAAATGCTCTCAGATGCTGCCAAAACTTACATGAAATCTTCCTATCAAAGAGGAGAAATGATCACATGAAAGGCTGTGGAAAGAGAAAAGAGAAACAGAGAGAAAAAGAAAAGCGAAACAAACTTACCACAAACCAGTATCGTTTTTCAAGGAAGCGACTGTTGGGCCACATTCTCTTGTAGTACATTGACATTAAGCAGCCAATAGGAGCACACACTATCCAGGCCAATATCATCAGAATTACTGCAAAAAACACAATAATATTGGAAGAATATCTGAGAAAATGTCCGTCTTTTAAATGATCATCACAGTCCCATGTCAGTTGATATTCAGATTTACTCCACACCTGGACAGGTGAGACAACCACGTCTCCCTTGTTATTCAGATTTGGTGAAAATGATAATTTATATCACTACTTACCATGAGCTTTAGCAATGGGGTATCTTGAAATACCAGAGATATCTTCAGTTTCTGACAGGTCCACTTCTTCCACTGAGACAATTGGTACACGACCAATGCCAAGACCGTGTTCTGTCTTCTTACCTGGAATACAAGAATGCAGAGTCAGTTAAAACTATTATTATCAGTATAATCAACATATTCTCCTCTCAGATTCACACACTCATTGCAGCCATCCTTCAGTTTTTCTAAGCTCTGTAAAAGAACTCAGAAGGTTGGGCCTTCAACCAGGCCTTTCACAAAACCCTTAAAGCCAGGAACTTTACATCACCCCCTCGTAAGTATATCTGGTCTACCCTTCATACAGCAATAAAAACATGGTAGATACATCCTATTATTACTACTGTTGTTGTTGTTGTTGTTGTTGTTTAGTGACAAATCAGCCCTGATCGAGCAAGATGATCTGGCTGTAGCCATACTTGTTGTAATATTCAGATAAAGTGTATGCAAGACCCTTATCCAATGTGTCCTTTTTTTTTTTTTAAATACAACAGAATGGTGACCCCTTAAACAGTGTGGCATGTTTGGTGGTAAGACTCCAGTTCAGGAATTTAGAGGAGTATGGAATTACTCTTAGCCACCACAATTCTTAGATTCCCAACAAAGAAAGCTATTACTTCCTTACCATAAAGGAATGTGATGATTCTGGTTTCTTACCAAGAAAAGAATGCCTGGTTCCCTTTTAATAAAGGAGATACACCAGATTCCCTAGCTAGAAAATTTTAGAGTTCCTAGTTCTCTTCCAAGCCAAAAAAAAAGAATCTCCTGGATTGCAACCAAAAAGAGAATCTTGGTTGCCTACCAAGAAGGAGACCCTTATTCCCCACAAAAAAAGGAGTACCCAGTAGGAGTACCCTACAAAAGAAATGTACCTAGTACTTTGTTCTAAAAGAGCATGCTCCTGTCTTCATATCAAAAATGTTGTTCCTATCTCCCTATCAATCTCCATGGTTCCCACCAAAAATGGATCTGCTCCTGGTTGGTAAAGTCTTGGTAGGGCCATCTCACAAGGAGACATTGTACGAGTTTGGGTTCTGTGATGGTGTTAAAGAGAGAAATCTGAACTTACCGTCCCATGCTTTACCTCCGCCCAACAACACGTGCCATTTGCCTTCCTTCAACATGTAGTCATGTTTGTTGCCAGCACTTTTCTGGATATGGAACAAGCATCGTAGACGGTTGTTGTAGTGGGATCCAGTTTCAAAGACAATTCCTTTTTTGGGCTGATGGAGAAGAGAGAGAGAGAGATTAAAAAAATATGAAAATATGAGACAAAAGGAAGAGAAAAAGAGAGGAAGATAGGACAGAGAAAAAAGAGTTTAAAAAAGCAAGAAAGGAGGAGAGAGGATGAGTAAGGGACAGAGAGAGAGAGAGAGAGAGAGATAAAGGCATAAGGGAGAAGTGAAAGAAGAAAATAGGAGAGAAGTGAAAAGAAAGAAACAGAAAGAGAAACGAGGAGAAAGTGAGGAGAAATAAATTAACAATAGTTGATGATATTAAATATGTTTTATTAAAACAGTTTGATTAATTGATTGAATTTTAATAATTTCCACGGTCAGCCTGTGATTCAATACAAATGAGACCAGTTCTGACCGTTGTTATGCTCAATATGTGACTAAATATTATGCATCCTGCATACATTAGTTGGACTGACATCCTCATCTTGATTGTTGCTTTCACTACATTTCAGCTGTTGTCTGCTTCGGCCTTCTTCAGGTATCTGGAGTTGAATTCGGTTGTAATTCAACAGAATTTCTACCCCGGGGAAACGTTAGCATGCCAGGCGAAATGCCTGGGGCCACACCAGGTTCCATTGTCTGCTTTGGCTTGGCTTCTATGGCTGGATGCCCTTCCTAACACCAACCGCTTTATAAAATGCACTGTGTGCTTTTTACGTGGCACCAGCACCAGTGTTATGTCAAAAAAAAAAAAAAATGGATCAAAGGTCCTTCTCAAGACAGGCTCATGGAGCTGGCTTCTCAGATTTTGCAGTGTGTGTATTCTCTCCCTGGATGGGATGCCAGTCTCTCACAGGAACACTCATTTTCGCCAGCTGAGTGGAGTGGAGCAGCAAGAAATGAAGGGCTTTGCTCAAGAACATAATGCATCACCTGGGTGAGGAATTGAAACCACAATCTTACAGTCATGAGTCCAAGACCCTAACCACTATGCCATACACCTCCACAGCAATGTGAAATGAAGTGTTTTGCTTAAGAAAACAATGCATTGCCCAGTCCAGGAATTGAAACCACAACCTTACAATCATGGGTGCAACACTCCTAACCACTAAGTCATATGCCTCCAGAGTGTGTGATGTGGTGGTTATGATATAACTGGTTGGCCTCTCAGATAATGGTGTGTGGGAGAAAGAAGGAGAAGAAAAAGCAAAGGAGAGAAGGAAGGTGAGAGAGAAGGAGAAGGAGGAGAAAAAGGAAGTAAAGAAAGAAAGAAACGAGAAGACAAGGAAAGGTGAAATGGAAGAAAAATGTGGAAGAACAAGAAAATGAAGAAAGCAGAACAACAACAACAACAAAAAGAAGAATTCGAAGAACAAAAAGAAGGAAAAAGAAGGATGGACAGAAAAAAATGACAATTAACAAAAATAAGAACTAAACAAACAACAGTAGTGGTGGTGGTAGTAGTAGTGATGGTAGTAGTAGTAGAAGTGGTGGTGGTGGTGGTAGTAGTGGTGGTGGTGGTAGTAGTAGTAGTGATGGTAGTAGTAGTAGTAGAAGTGGTGGTGGTGGTAGTAGTAGTAGTGGTGGTGGTGGTAGTAGTAGTAGTAGTGATGGTGGTTGTAATATCAGTGGTGATCGTAATAACGGTGGTATGGTAGTGGTACCGAGAGTAGTAGTAGCAGACAAAGCTATGAAGTGGGCAGCAAGTGATCTGAACTACCCAGGTGCATTATTAATGTAGTCAATGATAAATACCCCTGGATACGATATATCAACTTGTATCCTACAATGTTATTGGAATCTATTGACATATATTGGAAGATGGCCAAAACCATTGATGTTCTTTGCAGAGATTAAGGATTTGAAACGATTGAGAAATTCTGTTGAAATTGGTTGATTCCAAGCCAATCACTTGTGTTTAGACATGTCTGTATAAACTTTCAATAATTCTTTGACATCTTGGAAGATGGCCAAATGTCGTTAAACTTGTACTTTTATAGGAAGTGCGGTGAGAATAGAATGGTAGGATGGCGGGAAGTGTAGGGTATCTGATTTAAAGGCATTTACATTATGTCCTTCTATGTTCTGAGTTCAAATCTTGCAAGAACCAACCAACCAACCCTTATGTTCCGCTTAGACTGATAAAATAAGTAACAGTAATATATTGGGGGTTAGTTCAGTCAATAATATATGATATTTATTAGTATATAAAAATGCACTGCTATGTTAAAACTATAGTTTGTAAAAAAAAGAATTTTAGTATGTTCCATCATATGTTTAGGAGTGGCTGTGTGGTAAGTAGCTTGTTTACCAACCACATGGTTCTGGGTTCAGTCCCACTGCGTGGCACCTTGGCTAAGTGTCTTCTACTTTAGCCTTGGGCCAACCAAAGCCTTGTGAGTGGATTTGGTAGACGGAAACTGAAAGAAGCCCATCGCATATATGTATATATATGTGTGTGTTTGTCCCCCCAACATCGCTTGACAACTAATGCTGGTGTGTTTACGTCCCCGTAACTTAGCGGTTCGGCAAAAGAGACCGAAAGAATAAGTACTAGGCTTACAAAGAATAACAAAGAATTTAGTAGAATAACTTAGTTATCATTCAGCTAGTGTTAGGAACATAAATTGTGACTAAGGTTTGGTGAAAGATTTTAATTCAAAACTTTTGAAAACAAGATATTTTTACTACAGAGCCTGAGGTAGTTTCAGCCAGGTTGGTATCAAAAGGGTTAAAGTAAAGGGTTTGTTGAGTAACATTGGGCCCTAAACAACAGACAACTGAAGAGGTGGTAAAAGTGACACACTGATAACTGTGGAACTTATGTACTGGGCCTGAGATGATAAAAAACCAAAAAAACAAATGGTCATGGCAGGAGAGCCTTTGATTACAGGTCGACTTAATTGAGGATGGTCCAGGGTTTAACCCTTTAGTATTCAGATTATCATCATCATCATCTTTTCATGTTTATTTTCCAAACTGATATGGGTTAGACGGTTTGACAAGAGATGGCCAGCTGGAGACCTGCACCTGGCTCCGGTCTGTTTTTGGCTTGGTTTCTACAGCTGTATGCCATTCCTAATGTGAACCACTCCATAGAAAGTGGTGGGTGCCTTTTACATGCCACCGGTACTGGCCACGACTATAATTTCACTCAGCCTGATGTGTCTTCTCAAGCACAGCAAATCACCAAAGGTTTCAGCCAGGTGTCATCACCTCCGTGAGACACATCTAACGATCATGCTCGTCAAATGTTATTGATATTATTTTGAATTAATCATAAATTATGTTGTAGCTTCAAGATTTGGACGACGTGATTGTCTATTCTTAGAATGACCTTGTACAGTGGGTGTGAGGGGCCGGCACTGGTCAGTTTGAACATAAAGCAGGTAGAATGTTTTGGCCAGATCTGACCCGGTTTAAATGCTAAAAGGTAAAACAATAACAACAACAACATTAACTGGCAGTAGCTCTACTTACCTCTTTTAATTCCATGATATCGTTTACTCCTCTGATGTAGGAAAGTGAAACAGATACGACTCCATGTTTGAAATCCTCAATGCAGTCAAACGCATAATCATCACCCTGGGTAACAAAAAGAAACTCAAATTATCAGACATCATGGCTATCTTGGGTAGCTATATAGCTGCTGTCATTACCCCATTATCATCATCATCAATGTCGTTTTAACATCCACTTTTTTATGCTTGTTTCTATGGAGTTTTTTTTTTTTCAAGGCAGATTTTTCTACAGCTGGATGCCTTTTCCATCACCAACCCTAACCTCTTTCCAAGCAAGGTAATATTTCCCTACGGCCAGACATGTTTTTATGGAAGACTGGAAAGAAACAACACTGCTTGTTTGACAGTGACGCTCATTTACAACTTTACAACTATTGCACAATGTCAAGACAAGGAAACACACACACACACGTGTGTGTGTGTACATAAATGACGTCAGCCTTCTATACTGGCATAGGTTGGATGGTCTGACAGGTGTGGCTGGGTAGAAGACGACACCAAACTTCTTTGTCTGTTTTGGCTTAGTTTTTACAGCTGGATGCCCTTCCTAACATGAACCACCCTGAAGAGGGACGGAGTGCTTATTATACACACACACACACACAAGCACACGTATATTCAAATACGAATGGTAAAATTTCTTCAAAGTGTTGCCCCAGCATGGCCACAGTCTAACGACTGAAACAAAATAAAGATTAAAAGATAAAAGCCAGCGTGGAAACTTAGGAAAGCTCTGGCATAAAAAGTGGAGCACAACAGCTACAAAAAAAATATAATAATAATAATAAAAAATATAAAAAAACCCATCCCATTCATGGTGTGTTGTGGAAGTTAAAAAATATAGATATAAAAAAAATGGAAAAGAACAAAAAAAAAAAACAGCTCATAATGACAATGAGGTGGGAGTGTGAAAGGTGTTAGAGGGAAGGGTAGGAGGAGAGACAGGTTGGATTGAAAATGTCTCTCTGCGACAGATTAAAACACAAGAGAAACAGTCATGAGTCTTGCCTTTTCAGTTTTATTTTTATTTCATTTTATTTCACTCCAAAGATTTCAGATAACAATGGCGGCACATGGCACAGTGGTCAGGGTGTTGGTTTGGATTGCCTGGACTGGGCAACGCATTGTGCTCCTGGGCAGAACACTTCATTTCACATTGCTGTGGAGGTGCATGGCTTAGTGGTTAGGGCGTTGGACTCCTGATCCTGAGATTATCCTAACATTATCCCAAGCCACTTCTAGCAAGGCTACGCAAGCCCCCTGCCAAGGCTTTGCGACCTCTCCAAGGGGTCGGGAACCACCGGTTGGGAACCCCTACTCTAAAAAGATGACGATGAGATAACAAGGAGTGCCTCAGTGATAGGGATTCATACACAATGTATTCCAAGGAGTGCTCAAGAAGTGGGTGAGTACAGAAATGGCAAAGGAAATGAATATGCAGAAACGAAACCTCCTTTTCTATTATTCATTAAAATTACTCAAAGTTTCACACATACACAATGGGATTCCATACAGTCCCCGTCTACTAAGGCATTGGTCAGCCCAAAACTATAGCAGAAGAGGCCACACAACCAGAATGGACCTGACCGTCAACTAGTTGCAAAGTGAACATCTCAACCACACAGGTCATGTTTGTACCTCTGTGTGTATATGTGTGTGTACGTGATGATGATATAGAAGCAATAATTATAACGATATAGAATCCGGAGACTTGTTCATCCTCAAAAATTATTTCTTTTTATTTTACGATTTCATACAGCATATATAATACAGTTCTATATTTAAGAGATGAGGAATTATGTACATTATTTACATTTGACGGATATTTCTCCTCATCTTGTTTGTTGTTAAAACAACATTTCGACTGATATACCCTCCGACTTTCATCAGGTGTCTTGGGGAAATTTCGAACCTGGGTTCTCATTCTTATGATATTTTTCAATATTATTATTATTATTATTTATTTTTCAGGTCACTGCCCGGAATCGAACTTGGAATCTTGGGGTTAGTAGCCCGCACTATTAACCACTACGCCATATGATCATGGGCATTCCAAAGTTGTCTGGAGGCCATGGTTGAAGCCAATGGTGATTTTATTGAATAAATTTACTCTTTAGTATTTCAAGATATTTTTATGTAATTTTGGTAAATATATCTGTTAAAATGAGATGTCAGTGTTATTTTCATTTTTACGTAATTTAGACAATATATTCAGCAGGGGCTAATGCAACTTTGCACCACTTTTTGAAAAATGCATTTTTTTAAAAATATTTTTTCAGATTCTTACGTTTTAGATGTTGGAGATTACGAATATGCAAAAAAAACAAAAAAAAAACAAATTATGCTTATTTAAGGCAAACACAAGTAATTTCAATTTGCATATGTTCATCAATTCGCTACAATCTCTTCAAAGTAACCAAAATCAAAATTTCAAATTCGGGAGTGGGGGGGTGAAATTTAAAAATATTCGTTTTGTGCATATTCGTAATCTCTGACATCTGAAACGTAGAAATCCGAAAAAATATTTTTAAAAACATGCATTTTTCAAGAAGTGCAAAACTGCATTCGTCCCATTCACTGCACCCTGTATATATAATGTCTTTCAGTCATGCGACATGTGCAGAGTAACTAAGGCACATATACATCACATAAAGATTTAAAGAAAAACTAAAACAGGAGAAATGTTGAAAAGATGTAAGACAGACTTCCTTACCACAGTAATTCACAGATATTCACTTACCTCATATGTATCATCAGAGAGAGCAAATGTCATCCAGACATTGTGAATTCGGCCTGTAGCCATACTCATTTCCACCTCTATGACATTGTCAATGCTCTTCCAGGTTACAATGTACTTGCAGTTCAGCTCCCAACATCCTTCTGGCTCCCGATAGCAACCACGAGTCTTGCCACAGTCGGCTGTATTGATCTGCTTCGTTAAGGGAACGATGTTCTGAAATGTGGAAAATTGGGCTGAAATTAATATACCGTATAATACTCAAGTAATAGTCAATCTCAGGTAAAAGTCAACCTCCCATTTTTGGCCAAAAAACTGGGAATTTTCCAGACCCCATATAAAAGTCAACCCTAGTATTTCACAAACAACAGGACAACATTTGTGGGTCAAGATATCGTACTATCCTGTACGTAGAAATAACGGTTACAAAATTGTATGGTAGCCACAGAATGTGACAAGACTGGCGCTTTGAAATGCAGGTTCTACTCATTTCTGCCAGCTGAGTGGACTGGAGCAATGAGAAATCAAGTGTCTTGCTTAAGAACACGAGATGCCAAGAATCAAACTCATGGTCTTATGATTGTCAGTCTAATACCCTAACCACTGAGCCACGTGCTTTTATGGGCTTATTGATAATTAACAAGAAAATGTATAAATATGTGTTATACGAGAGAGAGAGAGAGAGAGAGAGAGTGAGAGAGAGAGAGATAGAGAGGAAGTCAGTGTATATGTGATTAAATCAATCATTAACCCCCGACCTCTCTTTCTTTCTTTCTCTCTCTGTAGATATTAATGCATAAAGTTGGCACTAACGAGTAGGTTCAATTAAAATGTTACAGAAACAATTAAGCAGTGGGAAAACAAAGAAAAAGAGAAAAGAAATTAAAAAGCTAACAAAAGAGAATAACAGCCAAATCTCCCTCAAATTCCATCTGGCCATCTTAGAAAAGAACCTATTGGTTAATGTGCATCCAGGTTTCCCTGTTCATATGAAAGAGACAAGATGGTCATGGCTGGAATGCCTAACAAAGAAATAAAACCAAAATTAAGAAGAACTTATAAAGTTGCTCACCTCTTGGGGTACTTTTGGTAAAGGTAGGTCCTTAGTGTGGTCAAGAACTATTGCTGACCTTTCTCTAATCCAGAAGGTTTGGAAATCTCTTGAAATGGTAAAACTGCAAAAAAAAAAAAATCCACAAGATATCTCAAAGATTCTTAAATGTTATGCTTTACCATTAAAATAATTTGTCTAAATATAATCCAAAAACGTGAACAAATATGTTTTTTTTCTTTTTTGTTTGCAACATGGTCATGTGGTTAAGAAGCTCGCTTTGCAAACATGTTTCAGGTTCAATTCAACCACACGGCACCAGATGCAAGTGTGTTCTACTTCAGCCCCAGACCAACCAACGCCACATGGGTTGATTTGGTAGGTGAAAACTCAAATAAGTAAAAGACACTTGCCTGAGGTGCCACGCAGTGGGACTGAACCCGGAACCATGTGGTTGGGAATGGGAAACAAGCCCCTTAACACACAACCATGCCTGTGCCAATTATTCTTACACAGAATGAAAAAACATAAAAATTCCCAGAATGGTGAATGTAAAGAATGCAATACTTACAGAAAATAGACATGGCCAACATATTTATCCACAGTCCAGAAAAAGGAAATATTTGATAATAGTTTGTTGTTGGTCTTCACATAGCCATCCTGGAATAAAAAAGACAAAGAAATGATAGTTGCATTGTCATTTGCCTATACCCTTCCTCCCCCAAGAACAACATTATCTAAGCCAGCGTTCCTTAAACTTTTCCCATTCATGACCCCATTTTTCATCTGGAGATTTTTGCGCAACCCCAGGTAATATCAAATAAAACATACAAATAAACGCATAAAGCATTTTTTTTTTTTTTGCTGTACAATATACTTATATTATTTATATTATTTACTCTCTTTTACTTGTTTGAGTCATTTGACTGCGGCCATGCTGGAGCACCGCTTTTAGTCGAGCACATCGACCCCAGGACTTATTCTTTGTAAGCCTAGTACTTATTCTATCGGTCTCTTTTTGCCGAACCGCTAAGTTATGAGGACGTAAACACACCAGCATCGGTTGTCAAGCGATGGTGGGGGCACAAACACAGACACACAAACACACACACACACAAATATATATATATATACATACGACGGGCTTCTTTCAGTTTCTGTCTACCAAATCCACTTACAAGGCATTGGTTGGCCCAAAGCTATAGTAGAAGACACTTGCAGTGGGAATGAACCTGGAACTATTTTTGCCAGCTGAGTGAACTGGAGCAACGTGAAGTAAAGTGTCTTGCTCAAGAACACAACGCACCACCGGGAATCGAACTCACAATCTTGCGACCTTGAGCCAAGTACCCTAACCACTAAGCCACTACACAACACAATCAGGCCACATACAATCACCATGCAACAAATTCAGGTTAGGTGGTGAACGCATAGGAATCCAATCTATTTGAAGCGCAAATACAAAAAACAATTTTTAAAAAAATGAAAACATCAAAAGAATACTTACACCTGATACTTCTTTACAATTCTGGATCATAACCGCTCGTTCAGCACCCAGGAATGTGCCCTGGGGCTTGTTATCATTACCAGAAAGTTTCCTGGCTACAATCTGGAAATCTTGAAATTTACTGCCATCTATAGATGACACAGTCACTGGAAATACAATGTTTATATATGTATAAGTTTATCACTTTTTAAAGTTATCTCTATATATAACAAAGAATTTAGTAAAATAACTTAGTTATCATTAAGCTAGTGGTAGGAACATAAATTGTGACTAAGGTTTGGTGGAAGATTTTAATTTAAAACTTATGGAAACAAGACATTTGTACTACAGCGCCAGAGGTGATTTCAGCAGGGTTGGTATCGAAAGGGTTAAATGCTTTATGAGTCATTTCATTGTATATCATCTCAGTGATTATAGCATCAGGCTCACAATCATGAGGTGGTGAGTTCAATTCCTGGACCGGACTGTATGTTGTGTTCTTGAACAAGACAATTTATTTCACGTTGCTCCAGTTCACTCAGCTGTAGAAATGAGTTGCGACGTCACTGGTGCCAAACCGTATCATGGCATTTGCCTTTCCCTTGGATAACATTGGCTGCATGAAGAGAAGGGAGGGTAGTATGCATGGGTGACTGCTGGTCTTCCATAAACAACCTTGCCTGGACTTGTGCCCCAGAGGGGAACTTTCTCGGTGCAATCCCATAGGGGGTCTTTACCCATTTTTTACATATTACATAATAACTTTTCCTTCTAGAGGGACAAGACCTGAAATTTTGGGAGTACAGACTAGTTGAATGCAGAATGGCCCTATATCTTTTCTCTAATAAGACACCTGTGCCCATCCCTCTGCCTCCAACACCTGACACAAATCCACCTCCCCACCTCTCTCAAATACATTTCTGAGCGAAGTTCACAGGCCCTACCCTCATCCCGCTTGACCCAGTAATTTGTTTAAGAACCCCCATGTTGGGAACTGATAATTTGGAGCAAAACTCTGATAATTTTTTTGGCCAATAACTGATAAAGGATGAGCATTCTTCTATTTGTTTCAGTCATTTGACTGTGGCCATGCTGGAGCACCGCCTTTAGTCGAACCCAGGAATTATTCTTTATAAGCTTAGTACTTATTCTATCAGAATCTTTTGCCAAACTGCTAAGTTATGGGGACGTATACACACCACCATTGGTTGTCAAGCGATTTTGGAGGACAAACACACACAAATATATATACACATACATACATACACACACACATTATATATATAAATATATATATATATATAGTTAGAATTTACAATAAAACAAAACAAAAGATGAAGACGGGTGTGTAAAGAAGCAATTGTATTACTTTAACGCTCGGGAAGTGAGAAAGTCTTTAACATTTCGAGCCTACGCTCTCCAACAGACAGGAACACAGAAGTAAGCAGAGAGAGAAAACAAAAAGGGTTTAGTGGCTAGCGATCAATCATACAACAGGCTTCTTTCAGTTTCTGTCAACCAAATCCACCTATGAGGCTTTGGTCAGCCCAAGGCTATAGTAGAAGACACTTGCTCAAGGTGCCATGCAGTGGGACTGAACCCAGAACCATATGCTACTCCTGCACATCGTCTTGCATGCAATTTTTTTCCATGTGTTCCTTTGCTGTTCTTTTGTGCATTTTTCACTTTTATATGTTTTCACATCAGGGTGCCCTACTTATTGCTAACTAACCAACAACGAAGGACAATTTTGAAGCTTGTTATGTTTGTTTGTTTGTGCAGTCAGGCAAACCGATTCTGCGTACTCAACCTAGTTTGGTGGATTAATAAATTTATCAACCAGTTGTCCTAAATTCATGTTTGAGTGATTAAGTAGTGGGAAGAGCATTTATTTCAGAAATTATATATATATATATATATATATATATATGGGAGAATTTACGAAAAAAACAACAGACGAGGACAGGTGGTGTAAACACCAAATGGATGTATTAGTTTAACGCTCGGGAATAGAGAAAGTCTTTAACGTTTCGAGCTACGCTCTTCAACAGAAAGAAATAAGGAGAAAGACAAGGAGAAAAAAACAAGGAGAAAAAATATATAAATGTAGTGGTCAGCGATCTATCATGGTGACCGCCGGACAGAAAGTTCACACATGAGAGCTAAGAAAAAAGGGAGATTAGACAGTAGGTAAAGGAAAGTAAAGGAAAATATGTCCATCTGACTGTCAGCTTAGTTGTTCTAAGTTGACAGTCAGACAACTAAGTTGACAGTCAGTTAGACAACTAAGTTGACAGTCAGATAGACAGCTAAGTTGACAGTCTGACAACTAAGTTGACAGTCAGATAGACAGCTAAGTTGACAGTCTGACAACTAAGTTGACAGTCAGATAGACAGCTAAGTTGACAGTCTGACAACTAAGTTGACAGTCTGACAACTAAGTTGACAGTCTGACAATTAAGTTGACAGACAGACAACTGGATATAGACGGTTAGATAACCAGGTAGAGAGAGAGAGATGACCAGAAACACAGGCAGATAACTGGACAGATAGCAAATTAAATATGCCTAACAAATATAGGAAAAACTTTAGACAAATTAAAAAGTGTTTTTACCTGTCAATGCAACATTAGGCTTGTAGAATTTGGACGAAACATGAATTTTAAAAGGGCAGGATCCTGACTGTGGAGTAATTGATGCGGAGACTGGTGCCATGGAACTACAATCAATGTCAATGGATAAGACGGTGCCAGTGAATAGGAGCAGCAGAAGGATTCTGGTAACCGTTGGAGACATGATGGTCATCAGGAATTAAACTCAGCTGGAATATCAATTTCTCATCAAGGACTTGTATGGAATTTTCTGTGGGAAAGAAAAGGTGAGAATAAATTAGAAACATGGAAGTAATGTGAGATGGTAAACATGGTGCTCAAAGACATTCCATATCGTTCTTCTCTCAAGCATCATGCATCAAGAACAACAGTATCTTAAATGACATGCTGTTTCTACGACAATAGTATATGATTTAAAGAAGATTCAACAGCTATATCTAGCAGATCTATGAGATGGTAAAACATGATGCATACAAGGAATAGTAACACAAAATGGTAACATGAGGGGATAAGATGTCAAGTGAATGAGAAATGGTAAAATGATGATGGGAAACTGTAAAATGTAATGGAATGGTAAATTGACTGTAAAAAATGAGGGGAAGGAGGAATAGTGGTGGTGGCTTTGGTGGTAGTAGTAGTAGTAGTATTGGATCATGCAGTGTAACAGCATGTCATTGCATCCACCATTTGCATGGCACCATGGGCAAGAATTTTCTATTATAGCCTCAGTCTAACCAAAGATTCAGTGGATTTGGTAGATGGAAACTGAAAGAAGCCCATCATATGTGCACATGTGTGTGTGTGTGTGTGTGTGCTTGATCGCTAAATGCACAAGTTTTTTTTTTTTTTTTCTCTGTTTATTTTCTCATATTCCTTTCTGTTGAAGAGCGTAGGCTCGAAACA
This sequence comes from Octopus bimaculoides, assembly GCF_001194135.2. Classification (NCBI taxonomy): domain Eukaryota; kingdom Metazoa; phylum Mollusca; class Cephalopoda; order Octopoda; family Octopodidae; genus Octopus; species Octopus bimaculoides. Next base: position 7,269,045 of record NC_068989.1, read on the forward strand.
TAAAAGACTTTTACATTTTTCCCCAAGCGTCAAACAAATACACTTGCTTGTTGTTCAGACACTGGTCTTCGTCTTTTTACGTGGCACCATCACCAGTGCTTTTTATGGGGTACCATCGCCAGTGTTTCTTTATATGGCACCAACACCAGTGCTTTTTATGTGGCACTAGCACCGGTGCTTTAATGATAATGGTTTAACAGTTCAGAATGAAGAGAGAAATAAATCTATTCAGCATTTAGCATGAGCTAAATGGGAACTGAATAATCTGAACAAACCCTTTCGTATAAAGTTTTTCTGATTTGTATCTTGACAAAGAGTTTGTTTATCATAAAGCCAAAATCTCGTATAAACATTAAGGAGAATAAACAGACACAAGAACTGAAGAGTAGCAGAGTATTTTAGCCAAGGTGAATGGCACTTGCTGCCTTCATCAGGCACATATCCAGAATTAAAACATCCAGCAATAAGAACAAGTCTACATACAGACATTACACAGATATACACATATTCCTGTACAATTAGAACACTATACACACACACACATACATACACACACACACACTCGTGTATATGTGTAAGAATTTCTGGAACTCTATGACCAATATAGACACTATCTAAATAGAAGGATTCCATCTGTGCTTTTTGGTTTAGTAGAACTTTCTTGGTGAAATGAACTTCTTAATAACAAACTGCTGTTAGCTGTTTGACTAGCTGGATGGATGAGGCAGATGAGGAGGAGGAAGAGAGAGGAGGAAGAGAGAGGAGGAGGAGGAAGAGAGAGGAGGAGGAGGAAGAGAGAGGAGGAGGAGGAAGAGGAGATCTTTGATGATAGAGTCATGATAAGGAAGAGAAGTGGCGGTGATAGGGCGGGGGTGAAATTTGGACAACAATTC
>NC_068989.1:7270147-7272431 GCF_001194135.2 Octopus bimaculoides
GAGAGAGAGAGAGAGAGCATGTATTTATGCTGTCAGTATGTGTTTGGTGTAGTTTGGTAGGCAGCAATGTGTACATGTGAAAGAAAGAAAGAAAGAACATGAGTAAACACACACACACACACACACACATTCTTTCCATCTGTGGGTTGGTACCAGAAGATGTGTTTGCTGCATGACATCATCCTTATTTTAAACACCCTCATTATATCCGCATTTGTATGGATGCAAGTAGGACTGAATAGTTAAGAAGCTTGCTTCACAACTATGAGGAGCCAGGTTCAATCCCACTGCATAGCGCCTCAGACTAGCATCCTTTTACTATATACACTTTGAGTCAACCCAAGCTCTTGGGAGTGGAACAGAGCCAACAGAACCTATATAGTAGTTACTATTTGTGAAATACCGTTGCTTTGAATTTACTTCAGAAAGAGGTGTATGTTTGTGATGGTTAGTTGGAATGGGGGCACCAGGAGTGTAGCCTGGGTGTTAAAGGGGCAGCAACCCAAGAAAATTTCGGAGCCACTGCTCTAGATGGACCAGAACCTTGTGAGTAGATTTGATAGATGGAAACTGAAAGAAGCCCATTATTTACATTATTTACATTTGACGGATATTTGTTATCTTGTTTGTTGTTAACAACAAACAAGATGAGGACAAATATCCGTCAAATGTAAATAATGTAAATAATTCCTGACCTCTTAAATATAGAACTGAAAGAAGCTCATCACGCATGTGTGTGTGTGTGTGTGTGTGTGTGTGTGTGTACCCTTGTGAGGAAACATGGCCTAATGATTAGGGTACTGGGCACATGATCATGAGATTGCGGTTTCAATTCCTAGAGAGGGTCGTGTATTGTGTCCTTGAGGAAAACACTTCAGCTCACATTGCACTGCGACCGTTTTGACACCTGACATGTGGTACACTCTGCCCCTGGACACACAATCTCAACCTGATGGAGGAAGTGAGCTAATGAGTAGCACATACATTTGATCACTAAACAAATCATTTGTGCAGGTCATTCAGCAAAAGCTGGACACTCATAAGTCATCTACAACAGGAGATTCCATCACTACCCCTGTATAGAAATCATATGATGGTTCTAAATAAGCATCACCATCATGCAAGTGAGGTTGTTCATTTGCAGTCTTCTGTGCAAAACATGTCTGACCATGGAGAAAAAAGGCGAGGGTAGGTGACAGGAAAGGTATCTGACAAAAAAAAGTCTTGCCTCGATAAACTTTGTCTAACCCATGCAAGCATGGAAAGGTAAGGTGACTGTGTGGTGAGTAACTTGCTTACCAACTACATGGTCTCGGGTTCAGACCCACTGCGTAGAGCCTTGGGCAAGTGTCTTCTACTATAGCCTCGGGCCGACCAAAGTCTTGTGAGAGGATTTGGTAGATGGAAACTGAAAGAAGCCTGTTGTGTGTGTGTATATGTATGTGTGTATGTATGCTTGTGTGTCTGTGTTTGTCACTCTCCCCACCATTGCTTGATAACCGATGTTAGTGTTTACATCCCTGTAACTTAGCAGTTCGGCAAAAGAGACCAACAGACTAAGTACTAGGCTTACAAAGAATAAATCCTGGGGTTGATTTGTTTGACTAAAGGCGGTGCTCCAGTATGACCAGAGTGACACACAAATAAAAGAATAAAAGATGATGATGGTGGTGATGGTAGCAATTTCAAGCAATTTAGTTGCTATTTCTATTAAGCTAAGTCACCACGTAGAAAAGAAAAATTGTTAAGATACCTGGATATTTTCTTACTCTTCTTAACATGAAACCAATGGTAGCCTTATATACATGTACATACACACATATATATATATATATATATATATACATATACACATATATATATACATATACACACACATATAGACACACACATATATACATATAGACATACAACACATATACAGATACACACATATATACATATACAGGTACACACACACACACATGCATATACAAACACACACATATACATATAGACAAACACACACATACATATATAGACACACATATACATATACAGACATGTACACACACACACACTTACATATACACATACATATATACATATACAGGCACATACATAGAGACACACACACATATACAGACAAACACACATATAGACACACACATATAGACACACACACATATATACATAGTGTGTGTGTGTGTGTATGTGTGTGTGCATGGATCACATTGTCTTGACATTGCATGACCACTATAAATGAGTGGCTTTCATTTCAAACATTGTGTGGAAACATGGTCTG
>NC_068989.1:7273021-7273911 GCF_001194135.2 Octopus bimaculoides
GGCAGTACTGGCAACGGCCACGCTCGAAATGGTGTATTACGTGTCACCTGCACAGGAGCCAGTCCAGGGGCACTAGCAACGATCTCGCTCAGATGTCTTACTGGCAATGGCCACGCTCGAAATGGTGTATTTTACGTGCCACCTGCACAGGAGCCAATCCAGGGGCACTGGCAATGATCTCTACGAAGGTCAGTCAGGCAGTACTGGCAACGGCCACGCTCGAAATGGTGTATTACGTGTCACCTGCACAGGAACCAGTCCATCGGCACTGGCAACGATCTCGCTCGAATAGCCCACTTACGCATAACATTCCTTTATTGAAAAGTCAGAACATTTATACCAGACGAGCAAAGCTATGCAGCAGTGCAGCAAAATCCAGAAAACGGGCCTGGGTAGATTCTTTCTAGCAGGCGTTCTAATGAGCGGTTTACAATAAACTGGACCTACTAGCATAGCTGGGGAGAGAAGGGGGAGGGGTCCACCTCAGGAGAACTTTGGGCAAGTGTCTTCTACTATAGCCTTGGGCTGACCAAAGCCTTCTGAGCAGATTTGGTAGATGGAGACTGAAAGAAGCCCATCGTGTGTGTGTAATATATATGTGTGTGTGTGTGTGTGTGTGTGTGTATATATTTGTGTGTGTATCTGTGCTTGTCCCCCCACCATCACTTGACAACCAACACTGGTGGGTTTACATCCCCATAACTTAGCGGTTCAGCAAAAGAGACCAATAGAGTAAGTACTAAGCTTACAAAGAATAAGTCCTTGGGTTGAATTTTCTGACTAAAGGTGGTGCTCCAGCATGGCTGCAGTCAAATGACTGAAACAAGTAAATGAATAAAAATACATGCATATGTGTTTAACTCTATTTATTTATTTATTTATTTATATAT
>NC_068989.1:7274344-7277617 GCF_001194135.2 Octopus bimaculoides
AACGGAGTCTAGACAGCTTTCTTCAAAGAATACCAGACAAGCCACCCATGCATGGATACAACTCACTCAATAAGATCTCACTACTTGAATGGACCATAGACCAAACTTGACTGTAAAAAGGATTTAGATAATCCTATCAGGTGGTGCTATTGAGTTAGACATGGCCTGGACTAATCTTTCGTCGAAACATATCTAAGTTCTTTTATCAAAATTTTATCTATCTATATATATATATATATATATATATACAATGGAGAGAGAGCTAATATAGGAATAATATATTCACGCATATATAAATATGTGTATGTATATGTATACATATGATGTGTAATCCTTCTTATAAAAACAATAGTCCATATATGTATGTGCATGTGTTGTGACACTTTTGACTGTTTGTATATTCATATGCGGCTATCACTAAACACAGTTCACAGAGATGCCTAGAAAACACAAACACATACAAGCAAAACTAGATTTAAGCATTTAATATGTAGATACAACAACACACACACATTGAAACTATTACACACAAGCATAAATAAGTACAAAAGTTCATTTTTTTTTTGTTGTTTATGTAGTAATGCCAAACAAAAAAAAAATTCTTTTATCCTCTATATATTTTTATTTACTTTAAGCTTTCCTTTCTTAATAAATGCCATGCTTAACAACAAATGTTGGTAGGTGTTTAGAACATCACTTTCATTGCATACTAATGGAATTTGGATAATTTTGAAGAAATTTCTAAAAATAGTAGACATAATTAGTTTGGTGATAACAGTTTTTTTGCTTTGTTTGTCAATATTTTGCATTGTTTTGTCTAGCAATTAGGAACAAATTTTTTAAATTTTTTTCTGGGCTCATGCCTGTTGCTGAATTATCATAAACTTATGAAATATTTTGAATAGTTGTTCATTTTTCTCATTGTTCTTATTTAACATGTTCATACACAGAGACAGATATACTCACACACACACATATATAAACTCACATACGTACACATAACAATACATACACATATATAAACTCACATACATATACATGGCACACAGACATACATATATAAACTCACATGCACATATGTAATACACATCATCATTTAATGCCTGTTTTCCAAGCTGGCATGGGTTGGACGGTTTGACATAGAGCTGGCCAGACTCCAGTTGTCTGTTGTGGCATGGTTTCGGTGACTGGATGCTCTTCCGAATACCAACCACTTTACAGAGTGTACTGGGTGCTTTTTCATCAGCCACTACACATACATATACTTCGATCGACACATACATATACTTTGGTTGACCCGAGGTTATAGTAGAAGACACTTGCTCAAGAGGCCACGCAGCGGGACTGAAACCAGAACCATGTGGTTGGGGAAGCAAGCCACTTACCACACAGCCACGCCTGAATGATTAAAGGTGGTTCATTTCATTTTCTCTAGGATCTTTCTCACTCCACATTGTTGTAAACAAACCATTTTATATCACCTGGGATAGTTATTCTCAAAAAAAAAAAATGGGTCCTATTTGCTGTGGAAATGCAATGGAAACGCAATACAGTAAATTTTCATTTTTTCCATTAACACCTTAGTGTTTAAACTGGCTATATCCGGCCCAAATATTCTACTCGTTTTATGCTCAAACTGACCAGAACCAGTATCTCACACATATCTTGCAATGTCATTCTAAAAATAAACAATTAAATCTTTCAAATCTTGAAGCTATAAGATGATAACAGATTAATTTTTAAAAATGTAAATGAATAAGGATTACTTTTGACATATTAATTTGAACACTAAAGGGTTAAATTATGAGGCATCAAAAAAGTAGTGATTCATGAATCCAAAAGTTTTCCAATGCTTTATAACACTCATATACGTGGAGTATCTCTGCAATATCACATGTCAGGTGATCTGATTAATGCTTTGATTTTGTCATCATCAATGACTGTAGACCTGCAGAAATGTTCCTGGTCTACCAAAGTCAAAAGTTCCACTCCTGAAACTTGCAGACCATCTCCATAGACTGCGTGTAGCTTATTTGATGTTTTGTTTGTAAATCCCTTTTTTTTCTTTTCCAGAAATGATTATTATGGAAACGTATCTTGATTTTCCCTCCAATTTCACTTTTAATATAAAAAAAAACAGTAGAAATAAACTGTTCACACAGTAATTAAACACAAAGACGCATTGGAATGTTACCGTTTAGAAAATATAAATAGATAAAGATGCCATAAGTTTCTGTCAAGCAAGAAGCACAATTATGTTTAAATACCACCAACTGAAAAATGGCCTACATTTTTGTTCCAACCTTATATATATATATATATATATACACACACATATATATATATATATATATATATATATATATATATATATAACACTTACACACATGCAAGCATGGAAGTCAGATGTGAAACGATGATGATGATCACACACACACATATATATATACATATATACATACATGTATTTGTATATTTGTGTGTGTATATGTAAGTGTCTACATGTGTTCCCTGCAAGTGCTACAGAAGTCACCTGAGCAACGAAGGCTTTCCGTGTTACTCTTGATTCTCTACAGCACAAAATCAGGTGAATATTGAAGAGTCAGCCATATACAGAAATCTGTGCATGCACACACACACACACACACACACACACACACACAGATATTCGTTCAAGTACACATGCACGCTTTATATAAACAAATTCTGATGCTCATAAATAACATAGGAAAAACAGACAGCAGGAATTAAAGTTAAACCCTGCCAGATGTTTTACCATTGTGAAACGGTGTCAAGTTACAGAAAAAAGCTTGACTCTAACACTGCCAACGGGCAAGGAAAATGGCCATGTGATTAACGAGTTCACTTCAGAACTACATGGTTACAGGTTCAATCTTACTGTGTATAACTTGAGTCAAACGACTTCTGCTAAGGTCTTGGTGTTGACCAATGCTATGTGAGTGAAATTTGCCTGACAGAAACCGTGCAGAAGCCTACTGTGTGTGTGTGTGTGTGTGTGTGTGTGTGTGTGTTAACATACATATGTGTGCATGTATGCATATTGGCTTCGAATAAACAAAATTAGTGTGTCAAAAAAAAGTACCATGTTATTTCGTTCGATTTATTTACCCCTGCACCAAACTCACCTTCCCTCCTTCCTAAGATATATATGTGTATATATATATATATGTATCATCATCATCATCATTGTTTAACGTCTGCTTTCCATGCTAGCATGGGTTGGACGATTTGACTGAGGACTGGCGAACCAGA
>NC_068989.1:7278039-7279446 GCF_001194135.2 Octopus bimaculoides
ATATATATATATATAAGCATACCTCACCCTATGTCGTTAATTGGTTCCAGGAGACATGACTTAAGTCAAATTACCTTGTGGTTAGGCTAGGCTAGACCAAATTTACTTGTCTCTAAGCTAAACAAATAATAACCATTCCCACTTCTGTACTTTGTTTATGAATGTATTTTCAATAATTTATATTTTCTTAATACAGTAAAAAAACAAAAAAAAAAAAACGTACATCTACTTTCTAACTATCATCTTTGTCAAATATTTGATTTGTTGACAATGATCAAATCTATGTGCTGTACATGAGTGCATTCTCTCCATCAAATAGACGTCACCTGAATAGGTGCACAGTGTACTGCGCATCAGTTGTTGAAGTGATAGCAGAGCAACATAGGATGAAGGGTTTTGCTCAAGAAAACAATGTACCACCTAGTCTGGGAATTGAAACTATGATCATGCAATTGCGATTGCAACACCCTAACCACTATGCCATGCAGCCCCATTGTACACAAACACATACATACACACACACATATACATGTGCTTCACCACACGCCGAAAATTAGAAATAGCAGCCAAAACTACTATAGATCGTTGCCAGTGCCCCTGGACTGGCTCTTGTGCAGGTGGCACATAAAATACACCATTTTGAGCGTGGCCGTTGCCAGTACCGCCTGATTGGCCTTCGTGCGGGTGACACGTAAAAGCACCCACTACACTCTCGGAGTGGTTGGCATTAGGAAGGGCATCCAGCTGTAGAAACTCTGCCAAATTAGATTGGAGCCTGGTGTTGCCATCCGGTTTCACCAGTCCTCAGTCAAATCGTCCAACCCATGCTAGCATGGAAAGCGGACGTTAGATGATGATGATGATGATGATATATATATGTATATATACATATATATATATATGTGAACGAAATGGAATCGGAGTAAATTTGCTTTGAAAAGGTCAATGGAGTGGGAAAAGTTGGGAACTGCAGGCTCAGACGGAATGTTTTTGATCATCGATCTACTTAATCAGGTCAGGGCTGGCCTGAGGCTAAGAAACAACTAATCTCATCAGTACCAGTAATTGTAAAAAAAAACAAAAAAACCATCTCCCATGAGAACAGCTACCACCAACATTATACCACAACCACATCAGCGTCACCGTCAACATCATTGGCAATACCACTTCCACCACCACCACCACCACCACTAAAGATCATCTTCAGCAGACATATCACAACCATCACCACCACCACCACCACCAGCAGCAGCAGCAGTACCGCCGCCGCCGCCTCGGGCCCCATCACCCCCAGGCGAGCGGCACAGATAGAAAACAAGTTTCAACAACTTTTTATAACCATTACAAACACAAATCAAACCGACCAGAGACAATTGCTCTTCTTGTTTTCTGGCTCCCCCCCCCCCC
>NC_068989.1:7281086-7283590 GCF_001194135.2 Octopus bimaculoides
TTCATGTAATTAAGTGATGGTGGTCTTATAAAGCATATGCATACGCTTGTACTTTGAGTAGGCCTAGATGTTATAATTAGCAGCGAGCTGGCAAAATTGTTATCACGCCGGGTGAAATGCTTAGCGGTATTTCGTTTGCCATTACGTTCTGAGTTCAAATTCCACCAAAGTTAACTTTGCCTTTCATCCTTTCGGGGTCAATCAAATAAGTACCAGTTACGCACTGGGGTCGATGTAATCAACTTAATCCCTTTGTCTGTCCTTGATTGTCCCCTCTATGTTTAGCCCCTTGTGGGCAATAAAGAAATAAGAAACGTTAACGAGTAAGGATATTGTGAGTCGCAGTCAGTATAGTTTTACCGACTCCAACTACCCCTTAATTGTTTCTGACTGACTCCACAGCCCTGATAGAAACCATGCCAAAATGATGGAACCTGGTGTGACTCCTGACCTTGCTAGCTCCTGTCAAACTATCCAACCCTACCAATATGGAAAACAGATATTAAATAATGATGATGATGATGATGCTGCTCTCAGCTTATATACTTGACATATTGGTTTCAAATTTTGGCACAAGCCAGCAAGTTCGTGGAAGGGGGGGTTAGTCGATTATATAAACCCCAGTGATCAACTGGTACTTATATTAACCTCACCCCCACCCCAAGGATGTAAATCAAAGTCAACCTCAACAGAATTTGAACTCAGAAAATAAATACAAATGAAATGCCGCTAAGCATTTAGCCCAGTCTATTAACAATTCTATCACATCTGCCATCTTAAAATATGCCTGATATATTAAAACCAATGTTTTTGGCCTAAAAAAGTTCATCTCGGCCTATGCAGTGAGTCAGCTTATGTGCGTGTTTAAGACAATGGATGAGTGTTCAGCTTTAGCCAAATGACCTGCACAAATGATTTTATAGTGATCAGATGTATGTGTTGGACATTAGCTCGCTCCCGCCATCAAATCAACATTGCCTGAATAGGTGCACGGTGTACCACATGTCAGGTGTTGAAAAGATCACAGAGCAACGTGAAATGAAGTGTTTTGCACAAGACTACAATGCACCACCCGGTTTAGGAATTGAAACTAGAATCTTGCAATTGTGAGTGCAACACCTGAACCACTAGGTCATGAGATGAAGCATCTTGTTCAAGACTACAATGCACTACCCGGTTTAGGAATTGAAACCAGGATCTTGCAATTGTAAGTGCAACACCCGTACCACTAGGTCGTGTGTCCATGGCATATATGGTGTATATAAATCATAGTAGTGAGACAACATTTGCAGTGGTGCAGCAGCATTTACCAAGTGCAATAGGGTGTGGTGATATCTATACAGGTAGCAACATAGGTGTGTTGTTATTGTTGGCACTCCGTTGCTTTCGACGTTGAGTGTTCCAGTTGATCCGATCAACAGAACAACCTGCTCGTGAAATTAACATGCAAGTGGCTGAGCATTCCACAGACACGTGTACCCCTAACGTAGTTCTCGGGGATATTCAGCGTGACACAGTGTGACAAGGCTGACCCTTTGAAATACAGGCACAACAGAAACAGGAAGTAAGAATGAGAGAAAGTTGTGGTGAAAGAGTACAGCAGGGTTCGCCACCACCCCCTGCCGGAGCCTCGTGGAGCTTTAGGTGTTTTCGCTCAATAAACACTCACAACGCCCGGTCTGGGAATCGAAACCGCGATCCTATGACCGCGAGTCTGCTGCCCTAACCACTGGGCCTCCACATAGGTGTGTAGTATAGAAAGCAATCAACATTTTAGCATTGTAATGAAAAAAAAAAAAAAGACAGACAGACAGACAAGCAGACAGAACAGATTTTATACCCAGCTGCTGGGTAGATGAATGGGTGGGTGGAGAAGGCAGTGGAATGTAGACCAGACTACCTGTTTTAAATAATCACAGGAGTGTATACAGGTGAAGGTTTATTTATCCTTTAGACACAGCCAATCCCATCACAGTGCTCAACAGAAATTAGGTCAGATTAAGTCACAGAAAGATATCTTGCTGAGGTAGTTTGTTATTGCTTTTGTTATTGTCAAATGTAGTATTGGCATATTTCATATTCATGATGCCAAGTCAGCCCTGGTTCAATAGACCTATGATCCTAGACATTCCAACCATAGCCATCTCATTTTTTTTTATGTCTAGAAATATGTGTTGCCTAATATGTCTATTTTGTTTGAAGACAGCCTAGTGTGATTTGAAAAAGATGATTCCGGGTTCAGTCCCACTGCGTGGCACCTTGGGCAAGTGTCTTCTACTATAGCCTAGGGCCGACCAAAGTACTAGGCTTACAAAGAATAAGTCCTGGGGTTGATTTGCTCGACTAAAGGTGGTGCTCCAGCATGGCCGCAGTCAAATGACTGAAACAAGTAAAAGAGATGTAAAAGAGATATATACGACGGGCTTCTTTCAGTTTCGGTCTACCAAATCCACTCACAAGGCTTGGTCAGCCCGAGGCTATAGTAGAAGACACTTGCCCAAGGT
>NC_068989.1:7284342-7285784 GCF_001194135.2 Octopus bimaculoides
ATTTTGTAGACAGAAACTGAAAGAAGCCCATCTTATATATGTATATATGTATGTGTGTGTATATGTTTGTGTGTCTGTGTTTCTTCCCCCAACATCGCTTGTCAACTGATGCTAGTGTGTTTACGTCCCAATAACTCAGCAGTTCGGCAAAAGAGACTGATAGAATAAGTACTAGGCTTACAAAGAATAAGTCCTGGGATCGATTTGCTCGACTAGAGGCGGTGCTCCAGCATGGCCACAGTCAAATGACTGAAACAAGTAAAAGAGTATTACAAAGAACTATGGGATATATCATCTCTGCCCGTCCCTCACCTGTTCCAAGATACCAGCTCTTCTAGTTGTCTATGGCAATAGTTGAAAGTAGCTGCTGCTAGTAGCCGAATGGTAAGTTGTCTGCCAGTAGCAGCTGAAATGCAAACTGATCTAAACGCACAGTGCTTGCAACACAACTTAAGACTACTGACACCTCCACACTGCCATCCCCAACGACAACACCTACACAGGACCAGCAATATTACCACCTGTTTATTGGTGAAGTAGTCGAGCAACCAAACAGTAGATGCCACAACATAGAACTTACTGAAGGAGAGATGATGGGGTTGGAACATAAAGTGCTCCCGTCACAAAAAAAATTTTTTTCTTTCTTCGAAATAACTACTATACGAAATATTTACAGTTAAAATATCAGTGACAGCATATAAGTTTCCACTTTCCAGTCTTGAAAAAGAAAAATTTACAAATTAACCAAGATCAAGGCAAAGTTGTGTAGCTGTGTGGTTTACAAAGCAAAATTTGTAACCATATGATTCCAGGTTCAGTTCCATTGTGCGGCACCTTGGGCAAGTGTCTTCTACTATAGCCCCAGGCCAACCAATGACTTATGAGTGGTTTTGTGAGATGAAAACTGCATATGTGTTATGTGTGTGTGTCTTTACGTTTACGTTTGTTCCTTGCCATCGCTTGACATCCAGTGTTGGTTTGTTTATGCCCTCATTACTTACGAGCTTGGCAGAAGAGGCCAATGTAGTAAGTTCCAAACTTAGAAAGTAAATACAGAGGTGTTTTCATTCAACTAAGCCCCACCAAGGTGGTGCCCCAGTATGGCTGCAGTCCAATGACTGAAACAAGTAAAAGATAAAAGATATACATTATTTGATGACTTCACAAAATTAAGCTAATTGCAAACTACTGTTTGGAGGCATAGGAGTGGCTGTGTGGTTAGTAGCTTGCATACGAACCACATGGTTCCGGGTTCAGTCCCACTGCATGTCACCTTGGGCAAGTGTCTTCTACTATAGACTCGGGCTGACCAAAGCCTTGTGAGTGAATTTGATAGACGGAAACTGAAAAAAGCTCGTCATATATATGTATATGTATGTGTGTGTGTGTGTGTGTGTGTGTGTGTCTGTATTTGACCCCCCTCCCAAACATCGCTTGACAAC
>NC_068989.1:7288693-7290194 GCF_001194135.2 Octopus bimaculoides
CGATAGGAGTGGCTGTGTGGTAAGTAGCTTGCTTACCAACCACATGGTTCCGGGTTCATTCCCACTGTGTGGCACCTTGGGCAAGTGTCTTCTACTATAGCCTCAGGCCGACCAAAGCTTTGTGAGTGGATTTGGTAGACGGAAACTGAAAGAAGCCCGTCGTGTGTTTGTCCCCCCAACATCGCTTGACAACCAATGCTGGTGTGTTTACGTCCCCGTAACTTAGTGGTTCGGCAAGAGATCGATAGAATAAGTGCTAGGCTTCCAAAGAATAAGTCCTGGGGTCGATTTGCTCGACTAAAAGGCGGTGCTCCAGCATGGCCACAGTCAAATGACTGAAACAAGTAAAAGAGCATCCATTTACCTTTATACTATAAATGCTTTTACAGGTATATTTCAGCAATTTTCTCTGAAGTTACTCATCTAAGCAATCCCTCCATTACTCAGAGATTCTGTGTGTGTGTGTGTGTGTGTGTGTAATAGATACATCTGTTACAGGCATGTAGGTTGTCTTATTTTTTATTTCTTTTTGATACACAAACACACACACACATATATACAAACAAGTAATGAAATGGCGGAAGTAAAGAAAAATAACTCAGATGTTATTGAAGTTGGCAAAATATCATTAGAGGATGATACCTGAAGAAAACAAACGGCAAGGTGTTCTTCATCACCTCCTACTCTCATGATGGTGGTGAAATTGGTTATAACTTAGACACAAGGCTTGAAATTTAGATGGAGCAAATTGCTTTTAATTTACTGTTACATTTTATTCTAGATTTTAACTGCAAAAAGACTGGGGTACCACTTAAACATGGGGCAAAGTTTGAAAATGAAGGGAGAAAATATCATACTAAGATTTAACACTGAATAAGGGGTGCAATTTATAGATGAGTAAAAACGGTAATCGGTTAGTCAATCCCAGAACTTGACTCGTATTTTATATTATAGCCTCTGGTGGAATGAAAAGTAAAACTGGTTTTGATAGGATTTTAACACAAGAAGATATTTAAAAGTTCCGATGCTTTAATGATTCCACCAATCCATGAAGCAATGACCTTTTTCTTTATTAATTAACCCATTAAGTCCCAGACTAATTAAATTTCTGAACATTACTTTTAAATTTTCACAGATGATTGAAAATAGACTAAAATGAAAAATCAATTATTAAAACTCCTTTACTTCAAGTAGAAATGGAAATACTCGATGTCCTATAAATAAGACACCGAGACAATGTGATATAGCTTATTTAAGGTTTTCATTTAGTGTCCTATTTATAGGACAGTGGGACTTAATGGGTTAATCTTTTCTACTCTAGGCACAAGGCCCAAAATTTGTGGGGAGGGGAGGGGACAGTCGATTAGATCAACCCCAGTACGCAATTGGTACTTAATTTATCGACCGCAAAAGGATGAAAGGCAAAGTCGACCTCGGCGGAATTTGAACTCAGAACATAAAGACAGACGAAACACCGCTAAACATTTTGCCCAGCATGCTA
>NC_068989.1:7290509-7291868 GCF_001194135.2 Octopus bimaculoides
ATAAAAATACAGCATTTTCATGTGTAAAGGCAAGCAGTGTTTATTATATGCGACATATTTAATAATTCCCATTGTTATTGTTAGTCGAGTTTGCTTTTCATCTATTTGGAGGGGTGGGGGGTCAAGAAAATAAATACCAGTTAAGTACTGGGGTCGACGTAATCGACCCCCCCCCCACTCCCTTCAAAATCTGCTCGCCTTGTGCCAAAAACTTGAAGCCATTATTATTATTATTTCGCCCGTCGCTACGTTCTGAGTTCAAATTGCGTCGAGGTCGACTTTACCTTTCATCCTTTCGGGGGTTGATAAATTAAGTACCAGTTGAGTACTGGGTCGATGTAATCGACTATCCCCCTCCCCCAAATTTCAAACCTTGTGCCTATTATAAAAAGGATTATTATTATTATCATTATTATTATTTCCCCTATTTTAGGTGATCGCTACCAGACACTAGGATCGATGCTTTCGACCTAACCCCTTACCCTAAAAAGTGCTAACTTTGTGCCTAAATTAGATCCAATTACTTCTCTAATTATCATCACCATCATCATTATCTTTTATGAGAGTAATCGTTTTATACTTACCTAGTACGGTACGTAATCCTACTCTTAGCTCAAGTTTGCCTGGAGAGAGAGAGAGAGAGAGAAAGAATGACAGATTAATACATATAAGAACGGGCACTACTTAAATATAGAGGTCCCAATGCATCTACGTAACGATTTGTTCTTGCAGTGTACACTCGTTAGGGGTTAGGGTTAGTTTTAGGGTTACGTAGATGCGTCGGGACCTCTCTAAGTAGTACCTAAGAATGTTTATTTACAGAACCGTAAGCATGTAAAAAAAATTAACCCATCTCTCTCTCTCTCTCTCACACACACACACACACACACAAACACTATATATATATATGTTGGTCGAGTTAGTCTTAAAACTTGTCTGAATACCCTGTGTATGTACCCTCGGATGAAACTCACAGCAGCAAGAGAGTGATCCGACCAAAATAGAAAATATATATATATATATTATTAATCTCTACAATGGTATCGAGTACTCTTTTGTCCGACAAAATTAAACATGTATTTTGTGAGTGTGTGTGTGTGTGTGTGTGTGTAACAAGGCGCATTAGTACGTTTTGACTAAATTGCTTCTCACCTTTTGTGTTCCGCTGCGTTTGAAATAAAGTAGAAAAGAGAACGTATTAATTATTAAGATAAATAGATATTAATGTACGGTTTGTTTCCTTAGTTCCTAAGTATCCAGTTTTGCTGGTAAAATAGCCGTCACTTCGCGTCGGAACTAAGGAGTAAACTGAGATATATAGAAAAAAAAACTAAGGAAAGAGAGAGTAAGAGTCGGAGG
>NC_068989.1:7291968-7294259 GCF_001194135.2 Octopus bimaculoides
AAAAAAAATACGCGTGAAAATATGTATAAACCATAATTAAGACAAAAATAAGATAAGTTTCTTTTAATTTTCATGTTACGTCATTTTACGAATTACGTCATGTCTTGGAACTTATTACCGATGTAAGTTGCATATATGTATGTGTGCATACATGTATGTATATATATCTATACATATACACCCACACACACAGAGAAAAGTTTAGTAAGACAAACAATAGAGAACTCAATAAATGAGTGTATATATATATATATAATCGTTATAATTGGCAGAAGTTATAAATTGACTTGTGGGCCAAGAGTTTTGTGCACCGAGTTGTTTTGGTTCGCCTATTTTCTCCTCACAACTCACACAGCAAGTAATTTCACAGCCACACCTCTTCCTTCCTACGCCCAACTGAGTCAATTTTTTTATCTTGTGTGATTCTATAAAAGAGGGGGGAGGAGGAAATGAACGAGGTAGAGAAAGCATATTGCATTTCTCTCTCTCTCTAGTGTGAGTAAGTGTGTGAATGAAAGAGATAGAGGGGGAGGCGAATGAAGACGCGAAGATAGATTCTGAATATGTGGGACTTTGTCTATCAAAGACAGAAAGCAAATTTATACGCCTGTTGATATGTATTCTGTTCTACTTATTTCAGTTTTTGGGGGGACTGCGACCATGCTGGGGCAACGCCAAACAAATCAACCGCAGTACTTAATTTTAATTCCATTCTATCGGTTTCTGTTGCCGAACCGTAAAGTTGTAGCGACGTAGAGAAACCAATACCAGTTGTCAAACGGTGGTGGGCAACAAACACACATTAAGCATATTCTTTTATTCTTTTACTTGTTCCAGTCATTTTGACTGCGGCCATGCTGGAGCACTGTCGACCCCATGACTTATTCTTTGTCAAGCGATGGTGGAGGAACAACTACACACACACGTATATACATATATATATACGGCGGGCTTCTTTCAGTTTCCGTCTACCAAATCCACTCACAAGGCTTTGGTCAGGCCAAGGCTATAGGAGAAGACACTTGCCCAAGGTACCACGCAGTGGGACTGAACCCGGAACCATGTGGTTGGGAAGCAGGCTACTTACCACACAGCCATGCCAGCGCCTGGATATAAAGGGAGATACCAAGTCCTAGATGAAGAATTTGGCGTCTTTGTGTTTTCTATACTGAGCATATCTCGCTATCACCTCTTCTCTCTCTCTCTTTATATATATATGTGTGTGTGTGTGTGTGTGTGTATGTGTAATGAAAAAGAATTATGTCCTCCTCATACAACTTCTGTTCAGTTTGAATATGGAACCAGCAGATGGATCACTTTTATCTTATCTCACCAAGATCAATATAATAAAAAGAATATTCAACTCGTACTAACTATACCATCGTCGTCATCATTTATAAGAGATAGGATAAAGCGGAATCTAACCGAACCAGCCAACCAACGAGATTGAATAAAAAAGAAGAAAAAAAGCACCAAAAACCGGTCGCCAAGCCAGTTGCATACCAGTTCTACAGACAGTGGTTGGAGTCTCTCAGCTCCCCAAATATGGCATGAAAACGAAGCTGTTCCTCAACCTGTCAGCTTGCTGCTAGATTGTCTGTGCAGGATGGTTTGGTTTTGTGGTTTTTTCTTTCTTTCTAAGTTAGTCAGTCAGTCAGTATGGTTCTACGCTGGATGTTACAAACTTCGTTTTGCAGCTCGAACTAATGTATGTTCCCCACCAGATGGATTGAAATATGTGAGGGGGAGAGAGAGAGACAGACAGACAGAGAGAGGGTGAGATAGCGAGAATAATTGATTGATTGTATTGTTGTATGGATAAATGACTGGCTTTGACGTACAAACAACTTTTTTTCGTCTTTCCTTTCCATCTGGTGCTTACACAAACCCAAAACAAACCAGTTTCCTCTTCCTCCCACCACAAAATATTTATGCGCTCAGTCAATAACCTACCTTACTTCACACACATACTCTCTCTATCCCTCTCGCACTATCTACCTATCTATCTAAATCTATCTCTCACCTTTCATTTAATCCTATACTCACTTTTCTCTCTCTCACACTCACACTAACTCTATTACTTCTCCTTTCACGCTGCTTCTGCATACATACAAATGCACAATCTCTCACAGAATACACACGCAAACACACACACAATCTTTCTCACATACACGTAATTCCTGCTGCAACTCAAACAAATCTATGCACAAACCTACCCTTTCACTCAAATCTCACACAAAAGTTCACAGGAGTAAATAAACAAGACCTACTTCCACCACCGCCGCCCCCTC
>NC_068989.1:7294430-7296793 GCF_001194135.2 Octopus bimaculoides
TTGACATTTTTGCACCTTCCCCCTTACTCCCTCACTTTCTTCATTTGGTAAATTTTCAGATTAACACCTGCACGATGCTCCTTGCACCCTTGGTCACTTTTCAGTAACAGTGAATCGCATGCACGCGCGACAGGCTTCTTTCAGTTTCCGCCATTCAGAAGTTTGTGAATATGAAGTTTGACCAATGAATAACTATATTTTGCTGAAGAGCTCTAATAAGGCAGAAACATATCTTTTCCACCACCACATTGCCTGATTTTAATTATAATTAGTTAAGAAGCACAAGGCCTTGGTATAGTCGAAGACACTTGTTCAAAGTGACACACAGTGGGACAGAACCCAAAACCATGTGGTCGGGAAGCAAACTGCTTACCTCACAGCCATGTCTGTGCCTGTTCGAAATATTGAGGAATTAATATGAGGAAAGCAAGAATTTAGTTATCAAAGAGGAAGGATCTAGAAAGATGAAGAATTGATAAAATTGGTAAGTTAAGCTTGCATGAATAAGTTCCATGTATGTGATGAAGAATAAAGTGCTCTGCCAAGTGAACTAATTAGAGAGAGGACTAAGTGCTCCCCCCTCAACTTGCCTCACCCCAAAATTTGGCAGCAAGTAGAGAAATACATTTGTGCATGGATGCAGAATAAATAAATAAATAAATAAATAAATAAAGGGATGGGAGAAAGGAAAAAAAAGAAACAAAGGAGAAAACACTTTCAGAAGTTTGTGAATGTGAAGTTTGGCCAGTGAATAACTATATCTTGCTGAGGAGCTCTAATAAGGCAGAAACATATCTTCAGTTATCACCATGACATGTTGATAGTATGTCTGCTAAAGGTGACACTAATCTTTTCCACCACCACCACATTGCCTAATTTTAATTATAATTAGTTAAGACTGAGATGTATCGGCTTAGAAAAAAAAGAAATAAACTTTTTAAAAATATTTTATCTTGAGTTATTTCTTCTGATTTTTAATTTCATCAAACAGCTCTACGTAATAAATGCTGCTTGATTGATTTCTCCAGTCACAGTTTACATTATATAAAGAGAAGGGGAGAGAGTAAAAGAAAGATACAGAGTTAAAATAAGAGGTGCCGGATGAGTGCACATACTAGGCTTGGTGGCAGGCAATGGGTAAAAGAATAACTCTTGCCCCCACACTCACACACAGTGGGAGAGAAAGAATCAGAGAAATGGGAATAGTAGGAGGAGAAGGAGTAAATGACAGACTAATTAATATTTTCCTGTACAATTTACATCCTTTTATGCTGAAGGAAGACTTAGCCATTTGATAAATAGAGACAAACAAAAATACCAGACAAATTACTGGAATCAATATCAATGGCTAAAAGTCTCCAGAAGATTATGCCACAACATGGCTGCAGTCCAAACACTACAGCCTGTGAAAGAACCCTTTCTATTATAGGCATGGCCTGAAATTTTGTTGGGGTAAGGCTAGTTAATTACATTGACCCCCAGCACTGAACTGGTACTTATTTTATCAACCCCAAAAAGAACGAAAGTCCAAATCAAATTCAGCAGAATTTGAACACAGGTCATAAAACTAAAAGAAATGTTACTAAGTGTTTAGACTGGTGTGCTAGCGATTCCATAGGCTTTTGTCAGCCTATGGACATAGGAAACACCAGCCCAAAGTACCTCAAAGTGGGACTGAACCCAGAACCCTATGGTTAGGAAGTAAAGTTCTTAACCACACAGCCACATCTGCACCTATTATTCACTTCAATTTCTTTTCTTTTTTGTTTGAATATTTTAAAAATAAAACCTTAATAGTTAACTGCATAAAATAAATACTAAACATTCTTTGCTTTGAAAGTTTAATTTAGCACAGAATTAATGTCTCAATCATGAGCACATATGTGTTAATTGGTTAACCCAGTCATTCAGTTAATTTGCATACTGATGTTTTATGCATATATTATATCCATATTCCCTTTAATATTTTTTTTGATTACCAAATTAATTTTCCCCAAACATTCTGCTCTCTCTCTCTCTCAATGTTCTGCATTCAAATGGTACAGGATTTTTTTCCCTCTAATCTACTTTGCTGTTTTTATTCCTCCAGGGGTAGAAGCATCAAAAATAAGTACTAAGAATGGGAGGAAATGGTGATTATATCGATTGTAAATAGTATTTATCTTTCGCCAGATGGAGCACTTTTTTTGTTGATCTTACCCTGAGTGGCTGTGTGGTAGGTAGCTTGCTTACCAACCACATGGTTCCGGGTTCATTCCCACTGCGTGGCACCTTGGGCAAGTGTCTTCTACTATAGCCTCGGGCCAACCAAAGCCTTGTGAGTGGATTTGGTAGATGGAAACTGAATGAAGCCCATCGTATAT
>NC_068989.1:7296803-7305110 GCF_001194135.2 Octopus bimaculoides
TGGGGTCAATTTTCTCGACTAAAGGCGGTGCTCCAGCATGGCTGCAGTCAAATGACTGAAACAAATAAAAGAGTAAAGAGTATATAAATGAAAAAGTAAATTTTATTTGCCAACAGAATGTGGCAGTCCTATAAAGGACGATGTTACTGTTGTTTTAGCCCCAGGAAAACATCTTTTTCAGCTGGCTATCAACACACAATTTGTGTCCGTTTAGCATTTGTAAGGGAGGTCATGGCTCCCATCTCTAGCCTTACGTGATACTCACAGACGTAGGCTTCTGGGTGTCTTCAGTGTAAGAAACCATATATAAGGAACACAAGAAAAGGAGATGATTTTGATGCTTTGTATAATAATGTACATGTGTTTGATGAGATTGGTAGACATCAATTATGGAAGCATGAAACTCAGTAACGGAAAACAAATTCTGCTGATCACATCCATCAGCCTTACTCAGCCAGAATGCAACACAAAAGAAAAAGAGGGAGGCCTTTATAAACACCATCTGCAAATAAGAAGGGCAGGGTTAACATAGGAGAATAGAACAGAAGGAGGAGGTGAGAGGGTAAGAGGGCATGAGAAGGGAGGGAGTGGGATGAGGTGGAGGAAAGAAAAGGAAGCCTTGTGTAAACCTATCCCCCCCGACCACCGCATCTCACCCAAAGTAATATAATATCAGTAATACTCTTTACTCTTTTACTTGTTTCAGTCATTTGACTGCGACCATGCTGGAGCACCGCCTTTCAGTCGAGCAAATCGACCCCAGGACTTATTCTTTGTAAGCCTAGTATTTGTTCTATCGGTCTCTTTTTGCCGAACCGCTAAGTCACGGGGACGTAAACACACCACCATCAGTTGTCAAGCAATGCTACGGGGACAAACACATATATACGACAGGCTTCTTTCAGTTTCCATCTACCAAATCCACTCATAAAGTTTGGTCGGCCCGAGGCTATAGTAGAAGACACTTGCCCAAGGTGCCACACAGTGGGAATGAACCCGGAACCATGTGGTTCGTAAGCAAGCTACTTGCCACACAGCTACTCCTACGCCTATATGGTTAGACTATAGAAATATGTCTGTTGAATAATCCTAGCTTTGCAATAATTCTGAAATACAGGATACATTCTGAAATACACTCTTAACAAAATAAATTTATTTAAATCTAAACCCCAACCATTCCTCTACTCATCTCTGTCTGTCTGTCTGTCTGTCTCTCTCTCTCTCTCTCTCACACACACACACACATAGACACACACAGGGCATGAGACAAAGGGCAATATTCAAGTTTAGTGACATCTCCCCACATCCTACAACTGGCATTTGTAAAAGGTTATCTCTAGGGCGAGGACAAGGAATAATTGAAAGTGGAACAGAGTGGTGGTGATGGTGATGATTGTAGTGTTGTGATGGTGGTGGTGGTGGTGGTAATGGTGTTGGTGCTTGAGTTGATGGAGGTGGCAGCAGGTTGTGGAGATGGTGGTGCTGTTAATGATATCTGGGAAGCCAGTGGTAATGGAGGTGATTGTAGCAGTGGTGGTGGGTACAATGTTTGAAAGGGAGACAACCTCTCTACTGGGTCAGCACTCCAGTCACCAACATGTACAATGGGTCTGTAATAAGAGAATAGCTTTTATGTAGCTTTGTGTGCTGGTGTGTGTATATGTACATGCAGGATATATAACTGTGTTTATATGGTTAGCTGCACATGTATTACGTGAAGCACTCTGCAAATACTCACACACACATTCAATGTAAGGAGGGGTAATGAGTCAGGTTGCACAGGTGTTATTTGGAAACAGGTAAAGACAGGAAGGGCATCCAGCCATAGAAAATTTGCCTCAACAAATTCCATTTGATTTAGGAAAACATGAGAAAGTTGACATTAACCCTTTCGTTATTGTATCTATTTTGAGATGCTCTGTGTTTCTTTCAATTACTTTAAATATAACAAATAATTTAGTAAAATAACTTAGTTATCATTAAGCTAGTGTTAGGAACATAAATTGTGACTGAGGTTTGGTGGAAGATTTTAATTCAAAACTTATGAAAACAAGACATTTGTACTCAGAGCCAGAAGCGGTTTCAGCCAGGTTGGTATCAAAAGGGTTAAGAATTGTTTCTCTGTTATATATTTTAACCCTTTTGTTACCATATTTCTGTTTGAGATGCTCTGTGTGTCTTTCAATTAATTTTAAATATAACAAATAATTTAGTAAAATAACTTAGTTATCATTAAGCTAGTGTTAGGAACATAAATTGTGACTAAGGTTTGGTGGAAGATTTTAATTCAAAACTTACGAAAACAAGACATTTGTACTACAGAGCCAGAGCTGGTTTCATCTGGATTGGTACCAAAAGGGTTAAGAATTGTTTCTCTATTAAATATTTTTCGTGGAGTCTAATTTGTTATAAGCATTTGAAACAAATACCAATAGGTGCAGGTACACACACACACACAAAACTAGGACTCTTTCTGTTTCCATTTATCAAATCTGCTTACAATTAAGTATTGGGTTGGTTCTGAGCTATAGTAAAAGACACTTGCCCAAGATGCCATGCCATGCAAGGGGACTGAATCCTAAACCATGTGGATGGGAAGCAAACTTCTTAACGATTCCAGCCACACCTGCATACACACACACACATTCATGTTTACTAACATTGACTTATGGAATCTGTGAATATCTTTCAACGCGCGTGTGTGTGTGTGTGTGTGTGTACATGGTTGTGTATCTGTATATGGTGCGTTAAGAGAGTATGAATCTGTACGGGATGTTAGCTTTATTAATCATCAACAAAACTGAGCAGCAACCTCTTTCTTGGAGCATAAGACATCAGTTAGTGATAACAGAGATAAAGCAATCGCTAGCAGGCACACACACACACTCTCTCTCTCTCTCTCTCACATACACACACACACTCTCTCTCTCTTTCTCACACACACACACAACCTCCTCCTGCTGTTATCCACAAACCAAGCACTTAGAATTGCTTCCTAGATATTGCTAAAGGAGGAATCATTCAGCTTGGAATATAAACTGAATAAATACCAGCTTCTAATACCTCTCTCTCTTTCTCAATATAATTCTCATCCAACTGCCACTTCTGCAGCCTTACTTTTATCATTCTCTCCTTCCCAGCCATGCCCCTCCCATCCCAACACTTCTTCCTTTTACCATCAAGATATAAAAATGTCTCAACTACACCACACAACACACTCCCTCCGCTCTCTTCTCTTTACTCAATCCTCCCCCCCCTCCTCCTCCACCTCATCTAAGCACCGGAGGGGGAGGGGGGTCTTCCCAAACTCCAAGTTAAACATGACAAGACATTTCCTCTTTTGATGCTTCAAATTCTTGTTTTGTTTGTTTTTGTCTATTTTTTGTTTATTTTTTTTAATTGATTCAGTCGTTGGACTGTAGTGGGGGGGGGGGGACAAACACATCTTTGACTAGTTTTCGTTATAAGATTGTGGCCATGCTGTATCACCACATTGAAAAACTTTTTTAGTCAAATGAATCGACCCCAGTATTTTTTTTTTTGTCTTAATTTTCAACTAGATATTTATTTTGTCAGTTTCTTTTGCTGAACTGCTAGGTTATGGGTACATAAACAAACCAACACCGGACAAACACAAGCACAAAGACACACACACACACATACACAACTGGCAAAAATGAGTGGTACCTGTATTTCAAAGGAGCAGCCTTGTCACACTCTGTGTCATGCTGAATCTCCCTGAGAACTATGTCAAGGGTACACATGTTTGTAGAGTACTCAACCACCTACACGTTAATTTCATGACCAAGCTGTTCTATTGTTCCATATACACACAACAGAGTGCTAAGTTCCTTTCAAGCATTGGGCCTCACAGAGGCAAAGTGGCTGAGTTCTTTTCAAGCATTGGGCCTCACAGAGGCAAAGTGGCTGAGTTCTTTTCAAGCGTTGGGCCTCACAGAGGCAAGGTGGCTGAGTTCTTTTCAAACGTTGGGCCTCACAGAGGCAAGGTGGCTGAGTTCTTTTCAAACGTTGGGCCTCACAGAGGCAAGGTGGCTGAGTTCTTTTCAAGCGTCGGGCCTCACAGAGGCAAGGTGGCTGAGTTCTTTTCAAGCGTTGGGCCTCACAGAGGCAATGACCGAGACCCTTGGCATTAAGTCATGCTTGAGAAGAAGACCCATCAAGCCAAGCAAAATCACAGTTATGGCAGATGCTGGTATCACACAAATTGGCACATGTGCTGGTGGCACGTAAAAGCACCCATTACACTCTTGGAGTGGCTGGTGTTAGGAAGGCCATCCAGCTGTAGAAATTTTGCCAGATTAGATTGAGCCTGGCGCAGCCTCTGGCTCACCAGTCCTCAGTCAAACCGTCCAACCCATGCCAGCATGGAAAGCAGACGTTAAATGACGATGATGAAGATGATATATATATATATATATATATATATAATGAAGAAGTAAGTGATATAGGTATCCACTTTATACAGCTCAACCAATTAGCACTCTGATAGAGCTTCAGGAATATGAAATTAAGAAGAGGAGAAAACAAATTCAAAGGCCGATGTATATATTCATTCAATCCATATTAACAAAATTCTCCATGGTATACACGGTACATACATAGATGACATTCATCTATATGATATATAGAAAAATTTCCAGGAATTTATAAATCCATATTTGTTGTTTGTTAAGAGGCTGTATTGTAATGTTATGTTTGCTTTGCCCTGTGAGGGATGGCAGATATTTTGATGAGACATTGTTAGTTTCCAGACCCATCTCTGGGGTCTACGTTAGATGAGTCGGGATGGAAATAGAAGAGGATGAAGAACAATAAAATAGGAAAGGAGAGGAATGTTAACGAAAACGAAGAGGAAACGGAAAGGGTAAATGCAGAAGAGGAATGTAGAAAAGAAAAGGAGGATGAAAGGAAAAGCAAGACTGGATGTAGATTAAAATTTTTAGAGGGGAGAAGTTTTTTTTTAAGTCTTAAATATAACTCAAACTAATTGTGACTTAATTATAATTCTGGTACGTAGGTGGATGTCTCCTTGTATGGATGGATATAGGAAATGGTTACCATAGTGAAACATTCCAAAAATTTGTCATTTATTTCCAGTCTTGCAGTATTTTTAAAAAAATAGTATTTACAACTCAAGATATTAAATAGTTTTTAAATATTTGTTTCATAGAAAAAAAAAATAAAAAGAAAAGAAAGGGATGGGGAGGGGGTTGTTTTATGCCAATAAGAATTATTTTTTTTTACTTTCTTATTCCTTTTTTTTTACTTGTTTCAGTCATTTCACTGTGGCCATGCTGGAGCAGCATCTTTAGTCGAACAAATCGACCCCAGGACTTACTCTTTGTAAGTCTAGTACTTCTTATATCAGTCTCTTTTGCCGAACCACTAAGTTACGGGGGAACTAAACACATCAACACTGGCTGTCAAGTGATGGTGGGGGGGGGGGGCAAACAGACACATACATATATATGTATGCGTGTGTATATATATATATATATATATATATATATATATACGAGCTTCTTTCCCATACCTGAGATATCCCAGAAACAGCTGTAAGACATTATTTACTTCTGCTTTTCTTTACTTTAATTAAAATATTTCAACTGGTTAGATAAGCTTGTCCTGTCTTGATTTTGTTTTCCTTTTCCTTCAATTTATACCCGCTAAATCGGGAACCTGTTACGGATCCCTAGCTCCATGCCTCCCTTGTGAACTTGGATCCTAACGGATTACCAATTACAGCACACCTATTGGTTTAGATCATCAGTGACATATATATATATGTATATATATATATATATATATATATATACACACACACACATATATATACGTATATAATATGTATAGATATATATACACATAAACATGCATATATACATATACGTAAATGCGCATCTGTACACACAGACATATACCGAAAGATCGCCTTATATATATATATATATATATATAGATAGATAGATAGATAGATATGCAGGGCAGGGAATCGTCAATTAGTAATAAAATTAATAATTAACAATTTTGCCGGGTAGCTCAGTATGAAAAAACCTTTTGGGTAATAAAATTAATAATTAACAATTAACAATTTATATATATATATATCGCGTAATGCATCATATATCCGAAAAAATATATATATACGTACATACATATATTTGTATATAATTCTTATTTTATATATACTTATATATATATACTTATATATACACACACATATATATATATACTTATAAATACACACACATTTATATACTTATAAAGACACGCATATATATATATATATATACTAATTACACATATACTTATAAATACACACATATATATATATATACTTATAAATATACACACACATATATATACTTATAAAGACACACATATATATATATATATACTTATAAAGACACACATATACTTATAAATACACACACATATATCTACTTATAAATACATACACATATATATATATACTTATAAATACACACACATATATATATATATATATATATATATATACAGTATAACCAAAGTTAATAAAGTTTACACACACGCACGCACACACATATATATATACTTATAAATACACACGCGCACACACGTATATATATATATACTTATAAATACACAGACATATATATATATATATATATATATATATATATACAGTACAACCAAAGTTAATAAAGTTTTCCGAAAAGTTCTCCAAAAATGTTTTCCTTTACTTACACAAAACTTGTAGAATTCCTCTCACAACTTTTCTGACTTCCGATGTTTCCTTCACATAAGAGTTCAACCTAATTCCCAAGGGGCGGATAACTCTCCCATTCCCAGCGCGCAGGCGTCGCGCCATTTTAAACGTCAATTCCAAATTAATTTCACCATTGACCGGTTCTTAATCCAATTATATCCTACATGATTATTACCTGCTTTTATTGTTACCTTTCTCGTTAATACATTACAAATAACCGGTTTCAATATCCTACCTAATCCGTCACCATGTCCATCGTAAGTGATTGTTTTTCTTTTAATAATCATAATATTCCACAAAGCACGTGCTTGTCTATTAATAATTTCAAACTTACCGGTCACAGTTGTATTCTTCCACTTGCAATCATGTAAACGCTTATTTATGTGGAAATACGTAACATATACTCAAACGTATATGTATTTTTCTCTCAAAGACCTATTTATGGCGATCTTTCGATTTATAATGGTAAATTGTTTTATTCATATTTCGTACTTTTTTGACATGAGCAATAAGTATGTAAGTATTTGTAATATATGAGTATATGTACATACCTACATCTACATGTGTATATAGATGCATATCTGGGTACAGGACGTTGCAAACAAACGTGGACAAAATGATATATATATATTCACGGTGGTGCACCAGCATGACCGTAGCCACTTGGCTGAAACACATAAATAAATAAATATATATATATATATACACATACACGCATACATATATATAATTTCACCGTATAAACTCATTCGCGGATATACAGGGTGTCCACAAAGTCTGGGTACATGGAGTAAATAAAATCATAACATAAACAATTAAATATAAGAAATAATAATTTCTTAAAGTATGCATTAATCCTCATGTGGGTACATTGTGACACCTGTGTCTATGGTGGATCTTCAGATGGTCATTCCGTTGTTTGGATCAACTGAATTTCCTACTCGTTACATTATCGTAGTGTCTGAGTAAACTACAGACACCTGTATCCTTTACAAACTACCCAAGTCGAATCAGCACGAGAAAGCTAGGCCTTTTTATTACGGGTATATCTATTTTCTCTCACAAGACTCTATATCAGTGGTTCTCAATCATTTTTTTTTCCTCTTTGATTCCTATTACATTTTTTATGATTAAGTGTTATCAGGAATTATCCAGTTCCATTGCACATTTTAACAACAAAATCTTACATGAACCTCCAGGTTAGAACAACCTTAATTATGGTCAAGTAACGTAGCCAAACTTTATTATTTTAAAACGAATTTACTTAAACGTTGGTCATTAAACATATCATAGAAACGTGTATATTATATAGGTGTAACTATCTAATATGACGAATCTTAGTTATTATAACATGTTTTCACTTAGTCTATTACTATCTGATTGTTTAGTGACCAACTTGTTCGCCATTGAGCAACGCTTCTCAACCATTTTTTTGCCTATAAACCCCATTGATTCTAGTTTTCCTCTACTGGACTCCATAGCCATTCGCTGTTTTAAAAAAAATAGTGCAATAGGTGTACAAAAACAGGTAGTAA
>NC_068989.1:7305504-7317855 GCF_001194135.2 Octopus bimaculoides
AAAACTATGAAGGGGAGGTCAGTATGAAGATCCCCGAACCGTTAACGAAAACAAAAACAAAAAACGGTAAAAAGTAAAGTCAATATATATACTCTTTTACTTGTTTCAGTCATTTGACTGCGGCCATACTGGAGCACCGCCTTTTGTCGAGCAAATCGACCCCAGGACTTATTCTTTATAAGCCTAGTACTTATTCTATCGGTCACTTTTGCCGAACGGCTAAGTTACGGGGACGTAAACATACCAGCATCGGTTGTCAAGCGATGTTGGGGGGACAAACATATACACACACATATATATACATATATACGACGGGCTTCTTTCAGTTTCCGGGGGGGGGGGTTAACGTGTAAGGATCTTTATATTGACCGAAGGGGATAGGTATTGTATCCAAGATTTGACACTAAATTATGCGCCAGTAAATAGAGATTCAAGAGATCGAGATCCTCGCCTTTCTGAAGAAAAGTTTGTACCACGTTTGCAAAGTTTGTCTGATCGGAAAACGAAACCACGAAGTGTCTCTTTTGAATGTTCAGAAAATCTCGTTAGAAAGGTGAAAACATTGAACATGCCACGCGTAAAAAAAAAAAAGCAAGGAGTGGGACGTGACAGAAAGACATCCGGATTCAAAGCGAAACAGATTGATTCGCTTACTTCTCAGCATATTCCTCCAGCTCTTGTAATGAAAACATGGAAAAATTAATACTGTTATGACAGAATTGTTAGAGCGTCAGACAAAAGTACCTTGCGGTATTTGTTCCAGCTATTCACATTCTTATTTACAGACCCGCCGAGGTCAACTCGGCCTCCCTTGAAGGTCGATAAAGCTTTGATTATTCTGTTAAGTACTGGGATCTGATATTGGCTTACTTCTCCCTTCTAATTTCTGCCATTGTGTATCAATAACACATACAATAATCTTACGTAGGTATCCATTATTATTATTATTATTATTATTATGGCAGAATCGTTAGCACGCCGGGCGAAATGCTTAGCGGTAATTCGCCCGTAGCTACGTTCTGAGTTCAAATTCCGCCGAGGTCTACTGTGCCTTTCACCCTTCCGAGATCGATAAATCAAGTACCTGTGAAACACTGGGATCGATGTAATCGACTAGTCCCCCTCCACCCAAATTTCAAGTCTTGTGCCTATAGTAGAAAGGATAATTATTATTACATTTTAATGTATCCAGGGAAAATGAGATTGTGCAGCTTTCGTGCCTTCAGCTAATTTATTAAATGCTCGAATGTGTACGACTTGAAGTGGGGGGGGTACCTATGTAAGGGGAGTAATTCTTGTATTACTAGTGTCTCAGTACAATCTCAGGCATTGTCATGTGAACACCTTGTTGCAGTCATTTGACTGCTGCCATGCTGGAGCACCGCCTTCAGTCAAATAAATCGACCCCAGGACTTATTCTTTGTAAGCCTAGTTATTATTGTGTTGGTCTCTTTTGCTGAACCACTAAGTTACGGGGACATAAACACACCAGCATCAGTTGTCAAGCGATGTTGGGGGAGGGGGACAAACACAGACACACAGACGTATATACACACACACATATATATATATATACGATGGGCTTCTTTCAGTTTCCGTCTACCAAATCCACTCACAAGGCTTTGGTCTGCCCGAGGCTATAGTAGAAGACACTTACCCAAGGTGCCACGCAGTGGGACAGATCCCGGAACCTTGTGGTTGGTAAGCAAGCTACTTACCACACACCCACGCCTGCGCCTATATATATGTATTATAATTCTTTGTTTCAGTGATTTGATTGCAGCCATGCTGGAGCAACACCCTGAAGAATTTTTAGTTAAATAAATTGACCACAGTGTTTTTTCTTTTTTTTTTTTTTAATCCTGGTACTTAGTCCATAAGTATCCTTTGCTGAACTGCTAAGTTATGGGGACATAAACATGACAACACCAGTTGTCGAGCAGTGGTGAAGGACAAACACAGACACATGCATACAAGCACACGTGGCAGGCTTCTTTCAGTTTCCATCTAGCAAACCCACTCACAGGGCTTTGCTCAGCCTGAGTCTATAGTAGAGGACACTTGCTCAAGATTCCACACAGTGGGACTGAACCCAGAACCATGTGGTTGGGAAGCAAGATTCTGAAGCCATTTTCTGATTTGAGTTTGATGTTTTTTCAGGTGATGAAATCAAGAAACAAACGGAAGTCTAAGAAAGAAATAACAGCACCAGTTCCAAAACGATCCAAAGGTAAAACTTTTATATTGCTCTCGCTACTAATCTAACACCAGTTTACTAATACTTTCAGCAGTTGTTTTGCCCCAGGAAACTGTTATACTGTAGTTCTTCCCCTGTCTCTGTTAGGAGACACAACCGCTTACACATGCATGTACACGCATAGTGGGAACTTCTGCCTACCAATTTCAATCACAAGGCTATAACAGAAGGAACTTGCCCAAGGTGCCATGCAGTGGGACTGAACCTGGAATCATGGTTAAGAAGCAAGCGTCCTAGCCACACAGCCATGCTTATGTGATCTAAAGCATTCTACCCTTGTTTGCCTCTATGTAGGTTATCATCATCATCATCATCATCAATTAACATCTGTTTTGCCAGGCTGGCATGGGTTGGACAGTTTGACAGGAGCTAGCAAGCCAGAGAGTTACCCCAAGCTCCAATTCTCTGTTTTGGTTTAGTTTCTATGGTTGGATGCCCTTCCTAATGCCAACCACTTTACAGAGTGGACTCGGTGTTTCATACATGACACCAGCACAGGTGCTTTTTAATGAAAATAATTTAATTTTCCTCACCTTAAAGATTTGTTCCTAACATTTCAATTAAATTTTGCAATGTACCACATTTGATTGTTTCATTTCTTTTGCAGTTTGTCACAGAAGTCACTGTTCTGAGGAAGGCTTAGTTCTTGTGGTCGGAAGCGGTGATGTCGGTCAGTTGGGTCTTGGGCCTGACATAATGGAGAAGAGCCGGCCAGCGTTGGTTGAGCTTCCAGAAGCTGTGATCCAGGTGTGTGCTGGAGGGATGCACACTATATGCCTTACTGTATCTGGAAAGGTGATGATTGTTTCTTATCTTTGACTTGAGGAAAGAATTGCAAACAAATAGTTTATCTTTTGTCTTTTACCTGAAGTCTGGTATTTATTCCATTGATCTCTTTTTGGCAAACCACCAAGTTGGGAGGTCATAAACAAACCAGGGCTAATGTAGTTTCGCTCCTCTCTTCGAAAAATGAATTTTTTTGAAAATGTATTTTCAGATTCCTACGTTTTAGATGTTGGAGATTATAAACATGCAAGAAAGAAAATTTTAATTTCACTCTAGCTGAATGATAACTAAGTTATTTTAATAAATTCTTTGTTATATTTAAAATTAATTAAAAGAAATACAGAGCATCTCGGCAGAAATATGGTCACAAAAGGGTTAAAATATATAATAGAGAAACAATTCTTAACCCTTTCGATACCAACCCGGCTGAAACCACTTTTGGTTCTTTAATACAAATGTCATTTCAAAAGTTTTGAATTAGAATCTTCCACCAAACCTTAGCCACAATTTATGTTCCTAACACTAGCTGAATGATAACTAAGTTATTTTACTAAATTCTTTGTTATATTTAAAATTAATTGAAAGAAACACAGAGCATCTCAAAATAAATACAGTAACAAAAGGGTTAACGAGTTTAACTATGTTAACTCTTTCTTCCTCTCTTTCTATACAATATGAAGCGTGACTGGAGAAATCACCCAACCAACATTTATATTGGCTTTTATTTAACAGAGATATATAGCAGTGAGCTGGTAGAATCATTTGCATGCCAAGCAGTATGCTCAGCAGTATTTCATCTCTCTCTTTACGTTCTGAGTTCAAATTCTGTTGAAGTCGACTTTGCCCTTCGTCCTTTACAGGTTGATAAAATTAGTACCAGTTGAACACAGGAGGTTGATGTGACTGAAACCATTATTAGATATAGAGCTATTGCTATTTTATTTGATTGTGATTTACTTTCCTTGTCTTCTCCTTTCAGGTATATTCATTTGGCTGCAATGATGAAGGCGCTTTAGGACGTGATACAACAGAAGAAGGCTCAGAAACCACACCGCAGCTTGTTGAGTTACCAGGAAAAGTGGTTCAAGTATCAGCGGGCGATAGTCATTCTGCAGCTTTGTTTGAAGATGGCAAGGTTTTTATTTGGGGTAACTTCAGGGTGAGTAGCCTGTATGCTTTTTCCCCCACCTGCCTACCCCTACACTATTGTTAGCATGTCAAATGAAATGCTTTGCAGCACTTCTTCCAACTCTCATCATTATCCTCATAATACATCCATAGTCCATGCTGGCATGGGTTGGACAGTTTGACCAGGGCTAGAACACTGGAAAGCTGCACCACACTCCAGCCTGATTTCTACAGCTGGATGCTCTTCTTAACACCAACCAGAGTGTAATGGGTGCTTTTACGTGCCACCAGCACAGCACGAGGGTGCATTGAGCTCCAATATTAGCTTTGGCGTGGTTTTTATGACTGGATGCCTTCCTAATGCCAACCCCACGTCAGAGAGTATACCCGATGCTTTTTTTCATGACCCCATGCTAGTGAGGTCCCCAAGCAACTCACAAGGTTGGAAAAGAAAAAAGGCCCCTCTCTGTGATTTTAAGAACCAACTTCTTCTCTGTTTTTGTCTGGTTGTTCTTCTTTTGATTCCTCTTTATTGAAACATTGTTCTTGAAAGGTTTTCTACTTTGTTATTCTCTTTGTAGGACGGAAACGGTTCACTTGGCCTCACAACAGAGGGCCCTGTGAAAGAACCAATGGAATATGTACCATCAGAAACATTTGTGAAAATAGCAAGCGGAGGAGATCATTTGGTTTTGCTAACTCTAGATGGTAGAATTTATACTGCTGGTAAGAATATTATTTTACATTCTGAACTTTTGTCCCTTTTGGGCTTGATAATATTAAGTTCTGGCCAAATACTGGTATGAATGTAATCAACTTGACCACTGCCCATAATGCTGCTGGCCTTGAGGCTCACTGCCCTCTATCACTCATGCAAGTTCAACGTTAGCAATATATATAGAAATGTCGTGGAGGTGAAAAGCAATGATATTCTCAGGAAAACTCTAGGCATCAACAAGGAAGAGAACTGGCTGTTCTGTGCCTGTGATAGAAAAGATTATCATCATCATCATCATCATCGTCGTCGTTTAACGTCTGCTTTCCATGCTAGCATGGGTTGGACGATTTGACTGAGGACTGGTGAAACCAGATGGCTACACCAGGCTCCAATCTGATTTGGCAGAGTTTCTACAGCTGGATGCCCTTCCTAACGCCAACCACTCAGAGTGTAGTGGGTGCTTTTACGTGCCACCAGCACGAAGGCCAGTCAGGAGGTACTGGCAACAGCCACGCTCAAAATGGTGTATTTTATGTGCCACCTGCACAGGAGCCAGTTCAGCGGCACTGGCAATGATCTCACTCGAATGTCTTTACACATGCCAGGAAGGCGATGCTATTATTATTATTCTCAAGCATGCAGAGGTGGCTGTGTGGTAAGACGCTCTTGAGTGAATTCAGTAACCAGAAACTGTGGAAGCACGTTGTATATGTATACACGTGTTTATGTTTGACAACTGGTGTTTATTTGTTTACATCCCCATAACTTGGCAGTATTCAGCAAAAGCGAAGTTAGAAATAAAAGCTAATATAGTCTTAGATTCATATTGTCTGAATTATATGATGAGTTGGTTTTGAGAAGCTTTTGATCATGGATCTGCTGAAATGGGATTCACCTGTGGCTTAGCAACAATGACAAGTGTAAGAATTTTGTTTATTTTCAGGTTGTGGAGAACAGGGACAACTTGGCAGAATTGCCAAACAATTTTCCAGTCGTGGTGGAAGAAAAGGCTTAGGTAACGGTTTGATTTCTTGTTTAAATTTTATTCTGTTCCATTCATTTTATCTTTCAATTAGCTCAGCCTAGTTTATTTAACCCTTTCGATATTGCATCTGTTTTGAGATGCTCTTTTTTTTCTTTCAATTACTTTAAATATAACAAAGAATTTAGTAAAATAACTTAGTTATCATTAAGCTGTTAAGGACATAAATTGTGACTAAGGTTTTGTGGAAGATTTTAATTCAAAACTTATGAAAACAAGACATTTGTACTCAGAGCCAGAGCTGGTTTCAGCTGGGTTGGTAATGAAAGGGTTAAACTAAGCTCAACCAGGTTAAACTAACTGTTGAACTTCTTAGCATTTTGATTACTCAAATTTAATTGTTTATTCACCTTGTTTTGATTGAATTAATCATGCTCAAGAGAGAGGTAACAACAATCTTCTGTTTGTAACATGAATTTTTTCACAAACAGACTTAAAACTTTTGTCAGCAAGCAGTTTAAACACTCCTGAATTGTATTTGTGCATTTTCAACAAAACCAGGAATATGAGGGCATGCTGAAAAGTTCCTGTCTTTGGGTAACAGAAAATACAGGAGGATAGGTTAATTATGATTTTTTATTGCAGTAGTCCTTCAGTTTTTCTAAGCCCTGTAAACAGAACTAATAAGGTTGAGCCTTCAACCAGACCTTTCACAATACCCTTAAACCAGGAGCTTTTCAGCACTCTCTTGTATGAGTGTTGTATTTAGAAACGTTTATATTGACTCCTAAACAAGTCATGATTATTTCTTTATTTTAAGTCTTTGTGTAAATCCTTCAACAGCAGAATTGCCAAAAATTCAGTCTCCACTTTCATCTTTCTATTTATTATTTCTTTGTTGTAGAATTGATTTTATCACCACAAATAGTCCGTTTCAGAGGATCCAACAAGGTTCAGCCTAAATTCTCTGATATCTGGGCAATTCAGTATGCCACTTTTGCTGAGGAAAAAGAAACTGGACATATATATAGTTGGGGTTTAAATAATTATGATCAGCTTGGTAAGTACTGACTATTATTATTATTATTTTTATGTATTTCTAATTTAGTACTTTTGTGGTAAACTTTCAGCCAACCAAATTCACAATTTTCTGATTGGAGTAATTTCCCTTGTATTGCTTTATTAATGGTATCAACATCATGTTATTCTCTTAAGAAGAAATCGACAAATATAGTTTTTAAAAATCACCATGGAAACCTGATCAACAAAATGCTTTTTTAAGACATTGGAGACTGATGTGGTTTATGTTGGTCTTCATCAGGTACCGGGAGAACAAGGTTAAGTTGGAAGTGTGTGGTGGGGAATGAGGAAGGTCGGGGTGATGAGAGGAATGTGTCAAATGGATTTGAGTGGAAGAGACTATACAACTGAGTCATTCTAAGGAGTAGAAACCAAATTACATATTATTTAAGATTAACCTGGTTTTTAAGAAAGGGAAAAAATCGCTAAGCACAGACTTGCTGTTTGGTGAGAAATTTCTTTCCAACCATATGATTCCCAATTCAGTTCCATTGCACAAAAGCGCTGGAGTCATTGAAATGCTAAAGGATTAACGGTTGGCTGAGGTGTGGTATTTGGTACAATTGAACATTTCATAATTCTTAATGACTGCTTTCTCGATCAATTGTGAAGTGGGAAGTGATGGCTATCATAAGCTGTACTGAATGATATTAAGAGAAATATGCCTGACTGTGTAGAGTATGTGTTTGATGGACTAATGCATACGTTGGTTTAGAGAGTGGAATCGGCTCTGTGCAAGGCCTTCCTGAACTTTAAAAAAGCTTCGGAGGCCGAAATAAGATAAAACGCTCAATGAAAAATTCCATGATGGAATGAAGGCATGGGTGGAGGTAACTCTCCAAACACCTGTTGCAAGAGGTGCTCATTGTTGTCACATGCTTTGAAAAGTTACATCTGTATTCCTTTGAAACAACAATCAAACAATGGCATTGCTCAAAATCAAACTCCAAGCATCATATATATATGTAACCACACATGGATTATTGCTGTTTCTTCTTTCTTTCTCTTTGGATTTTCCTCTTTCCAACCAAGAGCTATGTGCTCAAAACATTAACAACTAACAACTCTCTCCTTTCACCGATTATCAAATATATTGTTTGTGCATGGCCTCAAATTCGTTTTTCGTTGGGTTTTTTTTTTCTTTGAATTAACTATATATATTCCGAGTGTTGGGCCTCACAGAGGCAATGACCAAGACCTTTGGCATGATGTCATGCTTGAGAAAAAGATCCATCAAGCCAAGCAAAATCACAGTCGTGGAAGATACCTGTGTCACACAAATGGCACGTAAAAGCACCCATTACACTCTCAGAGTAGATGGTGTTAGGAAGGGCATCCAGCTGTAGAAACTTTGCCAGATCAGGTGGAGCCTGGTGCAGCCTTCTGGCTCACCAGTCCTCAGTCAAACCGTCTGATCCATGCCAGCATGGAAAGCAAACGTTAAACGATGATGATGATGAATGCCTTAGCAACCAAATTGTTTGTAGTTCAAAATGACGTGACCTCTCCTAAATGCATCCATTACATCAGACAGATGCAGTGTTGCCAGGAAAAAAAATCTTTTTAAATAATTTTATTCATGTCTAATGAGTCCCGATTCGCCTCAAAAATTTTATTTTTACTCCCAGTTGGGGGTAATTTACCCCGGTTTGCCAACTCCTACCCTAATCACTAGACCATATATATGTCCATCCTTTACAAGTTTTGAACTTGTGGTAAATACATGTGTGTGCTTTGACAGACATAACTATCTTCTGTCAATGTTTGGTTGTTTTTGTTAAAATGCTTCTGAATTCATTTTTGGTTTTCTTCTTTGCCTTTGTAGGTTTCAGGGATATGGAAGACAGATTCGTTCCACAAAAAGTCCTCAGTTTTAGTAACCAAACTTGGTTGGATATAGGAGGTGGCATGCATCATACAGTAGCACTTAGCAGTGATGGTAAGTCAGATGTATTTTTACTTCTCCAGCCTGTAAGGGTTGGGTTTAGGAAGGGCATCCAGCTGTAAAAACCCTGCCAAAACAGACAGTGATGCCTGGTACAGTCATCTGCCTAGCTAGCCCCTGTCAAACCATCCAACCCTTGCCAGCATGGAAAACGGTCTCTAAATGATGATGGCTAGTTTTATTTTCATTGTTATTGTGAAGGAAGGCATGGCTTGAATTGTTTGACAGGAGCCAATAATCCAGAGGACTGCATCAAGCTCCAATGTCTGCTGTGATTTGGTCTCTACTACTGGCTGCCCTTCCTAATGTCGACCACTTCATAGAGCATAGTGGGTGCTTTTTACATGGCACTAATGAGGTCACTGACTAATTTACAAGTCAAGACCCCCCTTCAGGTGAGTGGAGTAGAGTGTAGTATTGAGGGAGATGGCTTTGTGCCAGGTGATGAGAGATTAAAGTATAATGGAGGACATTGTTATTAGCAAAAATATAAGCATCAAAGCTTCATACGACATTTTGTTTTTAATCTCTTTATTATTTTCATTTTATTTCTTCTCTGCCTCACCCTGTACAACCTTAGCCTTTCTCAAATTTCCTTTCCTAAACTGTATTTGTGTCAGTCAAAATGCCTAACTCTTGTTTACTAAAATCTTACCTTTGTTCTAATTCCAGGTAAAGTGTATGTTTTGGGGCGTGGGGATTACGGACGTCTTGGCTTAGGAGAGTCTGTCACTCTGGTAAAACAGCCTACATGCGTTGAGGCATTGAAAGATAAAGTTATCAAGATTTCAGCTGCTGGTTCTGTTTCCTATGGAGTTACATCAGGTGGTATGTTGACCCTTAGCAATATCTTCTCTTACTGCCACTTTTTTTTTTTTTTTTTACTTGTCAGTCATTGGACTGCGGCCATGCTGGGGCACCACCTTAACGGATTCAGTCAAACTGCTAAGTTACAGGAGTGGTGACACTGATTGATAGGTGGGGGACAAACACAATCTCACACACACCAATAATACCTCTTCTCCATCTACCCTTGCACCAGTTGAGGGGTTTTGTCTTGCAAGTTCTTTGGCAACCTCACTATTGCTGGTGCCACATAAAAATCAACCCATGGTTGGTGTTAGGAAGGGCATCCAGGCATGAAAGACATGCCAAAGCAGGCAGCAGAGCTTGGTGCAGTTTTTCTGACCTGACAGTTCCTGTCAAACTGTCCAAACCATAAGGTCTTGCTAAACCATATAGCCCATGTCTGAAAGAAATTGGATGTGAAATTATGATGATGATGTGTTAAAGGCCTAGGTGTGGTTGTTGTGCCCAAGAACTTCACTTCACAACCATATGTGTGTGTCTCCATTCTGTGCCAAAAGTAGTTCCCCAAACTGGCTAAATGTCCAGCCAACTGTGAAACCGTCACTGTCCAAACAACTGCGCCTAATCATCTCATTGTGTAAAATCAGTGGAATTTGATAAAAATCACTTACTTGAAAGACAGTTAAGAGTTGGTGACAGGGAAATCACCCAGCTGTAATAATATGTGCACTTGCATGCACATTTCAATGAATTTGATGTAGACTATTGTTGTTTCAATTCAGTTGTCTTTCAAACTAATTCATATTGCAGTCAACGATGTACTTTCAATGAATGCACCACAATCTGTTGATTGCAAAGCCAACATCTCTCTCTCTCTCTCTCTCTCTTTAATTTTTCTAATGCAAAGTTCCCTCTGTTTTTGTCTTTTTACAGGTAAATTATACGCTTGGGGCATGGGTACAAACAATCAATTGGCGAGTGGAAACGACGACGATGCTTGGATTCCAAAGCAGATGGGTGGCAAACAGCTAGCAGAAAGGTCAGTACATTACATAACGACATCATCCGACTGTGACACATTGTCTGTTTTTTTGGTCTGGTGGACACCAAATTATTATTCTTAACATACTTGTTAAATTAAGAAGTATAGGTAGTAGTGACTTGGCAGGTATTTTTGATTGGTTTTGTAATGTAGTAGTTTGGTGCTTTCTATGTTAAATTGGGACAAAATTTAACACACACACACACACACAGGTGGAAAATACTGCTGTTAAAACATCCAATATTAATGGTTTTTAAGGCAACAAGCCAGCAGAATCTTTAGAACAGTAAGTAAAATACATAGCAGTGTTTCATTCGTCTTTATGTTCTGAGTTCAAATTCTTCCAAGGTCGACTTTGCCTTTCATCCTTTTAGGTCAATAAAATAAGTACCAGTTGCATACTGGGGTCAGTGCAATTGACTTACACTCCTCCCCAAACTTGCTGGCTTTGCACCAAACTTTGAGAACAATATCAATAGTTTCTGATTGAGACATGAAGCCAAGAATTTGATGGAAGAGGTTTGCCAACTCCATTGATCCCAGCTTTCGACTGATCCTTATTTTTACTTTAGCAGTCCCAAAAGAATCAATGTTAGCCATAACAAGATTTGAAACCGAAATGTAAAGAACTGGAACAAATACCTCAAGACATTTTGTCTGGCACTCTGATATTTCTGCCCCTCCCCTGCCCTGGTGACATTTAAAAGTTTCATGTTCCATGCATTCAGACATTCTAACAAGTAGTTTTACCACCACATAAAAAGTACCCGGTACACAGTGTGAAGTGGTTGGCATTTGGAAGGGTATCCAGCCATAGAAACCATGCCAAAATAGACAGTAGGAGTCTGGTGCAGCTTGCCAAAGTATAGATGCTGGTGGACATATAATTTGTCGACTGGACATTTGACCGATTGGACAATTTGCCGAAAGGACAATGTCGACATTTTTTTAAAAACAATGAAAATTATGCAGAAGTTTTATTAGACTTACTTACAAATAAAAGCTATTTATTTATAAAAGGATATTAAGGACAATTGTCTGCACACGATAGATGCTGTGTCCTACTCCCACCAGTCTGTGGTGCCTGAGGTATATAAAGCCAAGTCGTAGCGCCTGATGTAGATTGAGATTAGCCTTGATGTCTGAGATGCATAGAGTCTGGGCCACTAGGGTATATAGAGGTAGGTCATGGTAGCTTGATATCAACTCTGATGCTTGCAGGAGATTGGCCAGTAGGTTTTATTATTATTATTACCTCTCTTAACGAGGTATGAGATTTTGAAATTAATAGACTGTGGTGTAACTAGTGAGTCACCCAGAATAACCTTTGAGTTTACCTGTTCCCCTCTCCCCCCATGCATGCAAAAAAATGCAATATGTTGCAGTGGTTCCCACGAGTGACCCCTCTTTTAAAAGCAGGCCCAAAAGTACCACCCAGAACAAGCTGTCTACTACTCCCACCCCTCCAACCTACTGTTAAGGGTAATGACTTGTTTAACTTTTTCTTGTTTTTTCTCTTTGCAGGAAAGGAATAGCCATTTCAGGTGGAGGACAACATTGTGTGATGCTCTGTAAACCATCCTAACCAAATATATTTTTTTAA
>NC_068989.1:7318061-7321556 GCF_001194135.2 Octopus bimaculoides
CACTGCACTGATTAAAACTTTTGTTACCATATTTTTGTTGAAATATACTTAATTTGTTTCAATTAGAATTTGAAAATAATGAAGTATTTAGTACAGTAACTTTGACCATCATCAGTAACAGATGGGCATCCACTACGCTCACGATATTCAAGGCTCAGGTCTCCACTGTGAAATCGTTTAAACCATTTTTGAACTGACCACTCACTGGTCATTTCCTCACCAAACGTTTCATTGATATCGCGTGCAGTTTCAGCTGCTTTACGTCCTTTTTTGAAGTTGAATAGCAAAATTGCTCGAATATTGTGCTTTGACAGTTCCATTTCAGATGATTTTAACAACGGTTTAAAAAAATATCAATGTTAATTTATTAATGCATTTGAACAAGTCTGTCTGTTCATGGTTCAAAACGTTGCTTACTTTATACTCAACCTGATAGCATCTTACACTGGACAAGAACTGCAGAATCTTAAAGCTTTTGGCTCGGAAATGAATTTGAAGAAAACCGAAGTTATGCTACAGGTTTGTCCTTGGAAAAGCATAAATGAAACCAAAGATATTAGTAGGAGAGGAAGAATTAAATATGGTGTATATACCGTCATGGTAATCTTGAAGCTCCTTTGTAGTTCAGGTTTGGCTCCATTGGGAAGATGGTTCTCTTCACATATGGCCTGAAGGTGAACCTTGCTGATGTTGAAATATTTGATTGGCAAATGTTCTGAAGCATGTTACAAGCATTTCCGGCTTGGTCCCTTGCAGGTAAAAAGGACCCTTCTGATAAGAACCTACCTCTGATTAATGGTGCCTTGTTTTAAAGAATTCATTAAGAACTTGTGTGTGGTTTCAAGTTTAGGCTCAGGAACAACATTTTTGGGGGGCTGGGGTTAGGGAAGAGGAAGTCGATTACATTTCTTCCAGTACTTGATTGGTATTTATTTTACTGGCCCCAAAAGGGATGAAAAGCAAAGTCAGCTTTTGCAGAATTTGAACTCAGGACGTAAAACTAGAAGAAATACCGCGAAGCATTTTGTCTGTGTTAACGATTCTGCCAGCTCACCGCCTTAAAAAAAGAAAGAAAAAGCTTTATAATAATAGAATATTATTGCATTAAGTCTCATCAAACATTTGGTGTGTTAAAAATTTATTGAAGCATACAGGCTGAGTATTTCGTTTGAGGGCAGTGAGCTGGCAGAGACGTTAGCACGCCAGGTGAAATGTTTAGTGGTAGTTCATCTGTCACTATGTTCTGAGTTCAAATTCCACCGAGATCAACTTTGCCTTTCATTCTTTCGGAGTTGATAAATTAAGTACCAGTTGCATACTGGGTCGATCTAATCGACTGGTCCCCTCCCCAAAAATTTTGGGCTTTGTGCATTGAGTGGAAAAGTGTATTTCGTGTGAGAAATGCTTACAGAATGTTTAGTAAAGTAGTGAAATTTGTGCAGTTTGGACTCAATTCATTGGTGGACAATACCTTAAACTTTGACCATTTAAGTAAGATGTGTAAAAACATATTTTGCAGTTTAAAATTTGCCAGAAGACAGCATTATCAATTACTTATCATTTTACGTCGCATTTCCAGGCTGGCATGGGTTAGACGGATCATCACATTTCTAATCAGTTCTTATTCAGAGCTGCTACTATTACCACCACCACTACTACTACTGCAATTAGCATGACCTCTGCCACCACCAGCTACTTCCACTGTTATCTTGACTATTAAATAGGCGATTATTCCTGGTTGCTCTCCAGAAAATGCTTGTTGATCATGTTAATTCATGCCAGAATTCCAAGATAACACACATCCACACACACACCTATTTACATAACCTTGGATGCTCCAGTGGCGATGTCATATGACAATTTCAGAGTTATTTTATCTTTACATCAATTCGTAAGCTTTAAGGCCACCAATTTGGAAAATCTAACATCAAAACGGTAACGTAAATCTCCAAACGATAGCCATAAATATGATTGTAATAATAGTAACTGTGATGGTGGTGGTGGTGAGTATGGTAACGATGTTTCTAACGTAGGTAGAGGGACAACCAGAACTTTCAGAAGAAAACAACCGATTTATCGATCCCAGTGAGTGCTTGAATTCGTTCTTTATTTTATCGACTTTGGAAAGATAAAAGGCAAAGTTGACCCCAGACGGTATAAAAAAAAATAAAGAATACTGCACAAAGCTTTACGTTTGAACCTCTATCGATTTTGCTTGTCTTAGTCTTAGATTTATTATTTGCCACAAGGGCGACTGATAATATTTTCTACTCTGGGCAAAAGGCCCGAAATTTTTGGGGAGGTGGCCAGTCGATTAGATCAACTCCAGTACGCATAATTATTGGACAAAC
Source organism: Octopus bimaculoides (assembly GCF_001194135.2). Classification (NCBI taxonomy): domain Eukaryota; kingdom Metazoa; phylum Mollusca; class Cephalopoda; order Octopoda; family Octopodidae; genus Octopus; species Octopus bimaculoides. The sequence continues at coordinate 7,320,413 of NC_068989.1, forward strand.
AAAAGCTACCTGCCCTTCCAAATCAAATGAAAGTGATGGTGTGAGCCACGTGATGGACTCAGCCGATTATTGGATCCGTCCTACGCGCGATAATAGTTGCTCAACATAACTCCACAGAGGCGCAGCTGTGGCTCTATGGTAAGAAGTTTACTTACCAACCATCTGGTTTTGGGTTCAGCTCCGATGCATGTGTCTTCTACTATAGCCCCGGGTCAACCAAAGAGTTGTGAATGTATTTGTTCTCGCTCATACGAAATTACTCACGTGCCTACATATCGTGAGTCTGAGAATCTCTTCTGCAGTCGGACACCATCGAAGACGTCGTCATAGAATGCATTAAGGACAAATCAGTATGTTAAATAGGTGGTTGGTTTGAGTCCTTTCCAGTGAGATTCATCATGAATCAGATTAACACGATGAAAAGTATAAAAAAATATATCAATCTGAGAGAGAAAGAGAGACTGACACTGGTAAATAGACAGGTAAGACGTCAATGAGGATAGATAAAAGACGTCTACGACCATTGACAAGGTGTTTGCAGACCCGGTACTCGAAATCCATTGACAGTTTCAGATCTATTGGAGCAACGGGATATGCTCCTATCTCTGGAGTATGGCTGAATTTGGGTTCTTGGGGAGAGAGCAAAACTCCTTAATTTATACACTACAAATGATTCCTATATGTAGGACAATAAAAATCTGCAAGATCTTAAGGTTTAGAAAATGATGACCAAAACAAAATGCTTTCCTTTACAACCTCGCTGCTGAGCAGGTACCGGTCAAAATTAATTTCAAGTTAAAAAGAGAAAAAGAATACACACACACACACACGCATACATACACATACATACATACGCATATACTTACATATGTATGCACTACGTATGTACATACGCATGTGCATACATACAAGCAAAAATCCCGTTGTTGATGTTGAAATTCCAATGAAGGAGCCTTGAATCTAGGTTAGAAACCAGTTCTTTCTCTATTGGCGAGAAATCTTCAAATAAAACTGAATAACAACATACATATATACATAAATGCACAGTCATTGCCCCCCCATCTTTACAGATTATTGCCGTCACCATTGTTGTTCTCGTTGTCAATGGCATTTCGCACTTGCTGCCCATGACCTTTCAGATGAC
>NC_068989.1:7321812-7324957 GCF_001194135.2 Octopus bimaculoides
ATATATATATACTATGAATCATTTGATATCTAATTTTATATAATTTGTATACAATAGGCACAGCAGTGGCGGTATGGTAAGTAGCTTGCTTACCAACCACATGGTTCTGGGTTCAGTCCCACTGCGTGGCACCTTGGGCAAGTGCCTTCTACTGTAGCCTCGGGCCGACCAAAGCCTCGTGAGTGGATTTGGTAGACGGAAACTGAAAGAAGCCCGTAATATATATATATATGTGTGTGTGTCTGTGTTTGTCCCCAATGAAAGGAACCTTGGGTCTAGGTTAGAAACTAGCTCTTTCTCCTTCGCAAATGATCTAGAAATAAAATTAAATAGCATACAGACAGATAGACAGAAGAACAAATGACTACACTGGGCTTTTTTTTTTTTAGGAAAAGAACTCTACTAGCTAACATACAAACTACAAATACAATCCGTAAATGGACAAGTAAAAATATGGAAGACTTTCTGAAGTGCGAAATATGAATTTGTTTTTATCTATATTCCATCGGTGGAGCTTTGTAACTTAGTTAGAAATCAACTCTTTCCTTACAGGAAGACTTCAAATAGTTAGAAATAGAAGAGAACACACATACATACATGCATACATTCGTACATACATACATATAACGTGTGAAAGAAAGGAAGTGAAGATAACATTGAAGTAACGAAGAATAATAGTCTAGAAAGAAGGTGAGGAATGAAGAAAGACTAATATTAATGAAATGCAGCCTGAAGGTGAGGAATTCTGATGTATTTATTTATTCCTGTAGATTAGCACGCTTTGTGAACACGATCTCATCTCTGATCACACATATATATATACAGTTGTCCTCGTTGAGTTGCCATTCATTTGTAAAAATGTTGTTCAGTCTGATGACTCCGTTTACGTTGTTCCTCGCCTTGTCGATGGGAATATCATCAAAAGCTGTTGAGCCACGTGAGTGATGTTTTTATCCTTTTTTTTTTTAAATTCTTTCTACCCTTCTTGTTTCTTCGTCTTTTTAAATCTGAGGTCTATCATGACCCCTAAGATTCATAAGACCAGAGCTTAACTCGATTTCCGGGGCATATAAGGAACTGACATTACAACACTCTCCTCTCTCTCTCTGAACGGGACGCCGGTTCGTCCCATGGTTAGCTTCCCAGTTATTGTTTGAACTCTTTTACACTGAGTGAACTGGAGTAACATGAAATGAAGTGTTTTGCTCCAAGAACACAATGCATTGCGCCATTCAGAAAACAAAATCATGTTCTTATGATCGTGAGCGCAACACCCTAAAACCACTACACCATATGCCTTCACTGATTTTAAATCGTTCTTCCATTATTTCTTTTTCGTTTTCCTTTTTCGACATCAAATACAAGCGCTTTCGTAAACCCAAAGCTAACTTTTGTAAAATTTGAAATTTATGAAAGATGGTGAACTGGCAGAATCATTGCAGTGCCGGAAAAAAAGCCTAGAGGCATTTCTTCCAACTTAACATTCTGAATTCAAATACCCCCGGGGTTGACTTTGCCTTTCATTTTTGAAATAAGTACAAGCTGAATAGTGAAGTCAATGTAATTGTCTTATTCCCTACGCCCCAAATTGCTGGCCTTGTGCCAAAATTTGAAATCAATATTTCAAATTTATCTTATTTAGCAGAGAAACGCCGTATTTTTATTTAGATGGAATATCTCGCTATCTTAAACAATTTCCCCGGTAGATCGATACATATTCCCGGTAAGATGAATTGAGATGTAGAAAGTTGAATAAAGCGACCTAACTTTAGTGGATATGAACGTGTGACGCCTTAAATTTGCTGCATGTATATGTACGTAACAGATGAAATGACTTGCTGATAACAACGTTTGATCATTTTCTTTCATTTATTTGAAAAGGGGATCTTTCCCGAAATATTATAAGATTATTAAGCAACTTATGTACGCTAATACAATAGGTTTATCTTTATTTTCACTTATTAACATCATCATACATGTTTTGATTAACTTCTCACCAGTATTGCTCATAGGTTCTGTTTCATGTTCCCTCGAATTTTATAAAATTTATTATGTCAAGTGTATGTGTGTGTTTTAGATTGATAAGTAGGAAAATAAATATGTACCCTTATGAACTAAGCTTAGGTTTCCACAAGTTTTCAGCAGCCTTTCAAGTGCTTAGAACTCTCCTGGTAATCCTTGCTATCCCTAAGAGACAAACTTTCAGTAGGAGTTCTACCGGGAATTCTAGTCCAATCTCTTTCAGCCATTTGTCTTTTATCTTTGCTTACTGTTCCAAACGCACCAATTATTATAGACGCGACCTTTACAGTTCTCATACACCAAATTCCTTCTATTTCAAATTTTAAGGGATTGTTTTTTTTTTTTCGTCCTCTTTCTTTTCGATCCTGGAATCAAACGGGCATGATGGGTCGATTATTATTATTATTATTATTATTATTATTATTATTATTATTATTATTATTTAAAACAGTTTCATTCAGCGTGCTCGTAGGCTTTGGGCTGCATCGAACCAAATCAAACCGTTTCAAATAATGATACATGTAACTCCTAGTAAATGTATTGAGTGCTTCTTTTTTTGTGCACACACCCGTACGTCTCTGTGTGTGTGTGTACGCGCACGTGCAGTGTGCAAGTATGTCTCTTCTATTTTTAATCCTTTAAATTCTTCTTCTGAAGAAGGAACTGATGTCAAACAAAGACACAAAACTCCGTTTTCGGTATGTAGATAACATAAACAATGTCAGATTTTAAACCTAATATTCATTCTACACATGCATCTTTGTAGTTGAGAAAGAAAACATAAGACTTATTGGAGGAAGGACTCCAGCAGAAGGTCGAGTTGAAATATATTTCAATGGCAGCTGGGGAACAGTGTGTGACGATTCCTGGGACGACAGTGATGCTCTGGTCGTATGCCGAATGCTTGGATACAGGTAAGAAGACGGAGATTTAGTAAAACTTTATTTTAACCTGTCTACTGTGGTTACTTCTGTAAAATGCGAGAGACTTAATAGAAAACATCAGGAGCACAATAGAAAACTCGAGTGCAACTTATACATGAAACACAACTAAATCTATGAAGGGAAAAAATTTTGTACCAAGATTTAACATTAAATCAGGAGTAACCATATATATATATATA
>NC_068989.1:7325349-7327655 GCF_001194135.2 Octopus bimaculoides
TATATATATATATATATATGATTTGTAAATTGCAGTGATGGTATAGCCTACAGAAAGGCAAAATTTGGAGAAGGTTCTGGACCCATTTGGTTAGACGAGGTACAATGTGATGAAACAGAATACAACATCGAAGATTGCCTTCAGAACGCTTATGGAGACCACAACTGTGACCATTCATCAGATGCTGGTGTTCTTTGCAGTATGTACTTTCCTTTCTTTCTAGCTTACATAACTCCAGATGGGGCGCCGCTCTTTATGTGTGCGAGTGTATGCACACACACACACACACACACACACACACACACACACACACACATTTATATATACAGGAGGATACGCATGCCCTGTCTTCTGTATGCGTGTTTATTTGTGTGTGTGTGTGTGTGTGTGTGTGTGTGTGTGTGTAATCCTGTTAGCGAGGGGAAAAAACAGTTTGTAGCATGAATTTATCACAAAAATAAAGATCTTATCAGGACATGATACTGTCATTGTGCGGTCAAGCTGGTACTTGAATTTATACAGCTATTCACATCATTAACCCTATCTCAACACTGGGAAAACCGAAAATTAAATCTACCAGCGTCACTCAAGTCTCTTGACTGTCGTTATCATAATTAATCTTGATAAATTTGAGTTACTCTTTGTTCTCATAATTGGCTAGCTTGTTCTGAGAAACACGGTTGTAGAATATATTCTGCTTACAAAAATATTTATATTTACATATAGATTATATATTCATGAGATTATGCTTTGGACTGCTTTTTGACTAGCTAAAGTACACATGTGCATCAAGCATGTGTGTGTGCTTGTATGGGTGTGTTTATATACATGTGTGTGTGCGCATGAGCGTGCATGTGTGCAGGTGAGTGTTCGTACCAGTGCAAACACGCTATCTTAAACATAGCGTATGTCACTGACACTGTGTTTCATGTGTAGTGATTTGTTAAGCCATATTGGTGAAGATATATATATATATAATGTAGTCATTGGTAATGGTCGGTCAGAAAGTTACGATTGGTTTCCCTTGTATTATTGCTCTTAGCAATATAGGCGACTCATTTTACCCACTAGTCAGAGGCACATAACCTCTTTATTAATGGAGACAAGAATACAATCTTGGTTAGTATAGTAGTGAAAACAAAAAGCCCTGAAATGAAATTCTTCGAAGTGAAAACCCCTTCTGAGAGAAACAGAGTTATCTCCTTTTGAATGTTCCAGTTGTGTTCGAAAAGGGTGAGCGCATATGCGTTTTCCATTCACTAGTCAGCAAGCGGGGAACCTTACTTGTTTTCCAACACAAATTTCTTATCATGAGGGCACAAACTAAACATCTCAGTTCTTGATTTTAAGCAAGCCTCTGGATCAAGCGAATTCTTTTAGGATCTTTGCTCTTTCGGCCAAGCAAAGTTTGTATTGTCTGCTTTCATTAAGATATGGTTAAGGCTTCCATTTAAGGAGCTTCCATTTAAGCTTGTTTGACGTCTCTCTTCTTTTAAATGTTTGATGTCTCTCTTCTTTTTAGGTAGTTAGGCAAAGATGTAACGTTACGCCTCTCTAGGATCTTAAAAGAGTACCTGTGTTTATTTAGTGGCAGCTTAAAAGGGCCCTCCTTTACTCCATTGTATTTTGTGTATGTGTCCTTATGTTTTTGGTGCTGTCATTGTTACTGTTACTGACGGACACCACCTCTTCCTCTTAGATCATAGCCTTGGAGCTGCATCGGCTGCCTACTGGGCACTCAGTGTTAATCCTACATGTCTACGTGCGGCATTTAAGGGCATTCACTAACATCTATTTTACACTGGCCACACAGCTGAATGAGACCCTTATGCTGTGTCTGTTAAATAATCGTCCGTACCAATGGGATTGCATAAAATGGGCCCCTGCGCCATTAGAATCCATATATGGAGCGCCATGTTAATATCTAAGGGGCCCATCCCCTCAAGTTTGAGAATTTTTTATTCACTCCTGAAAGAATGCATTAATTATTTCAGTCTGGCTGTGTTTGTAGACCGTTGAAAAGAATACTTTTTAACAAAAAAAAAAAAAAATTAAATTATAGCATTGTAGTTGCAGGTGGACCACCTTAGTCTCCTGGCAACCAATATCTTTAGACCCAGCCTGCCACTGCATACACGCACGCACACACACACACACACACACACATTGCGTATATTCATAAACATGTGGACATAGGTGGGTGCCTAACTTTCACTCTGATAATATTCCGTTTTTTCCATTTTTCTCTTTTCTCTGAATGATACCTCCACATAGAGCACGTATCTGTGCGAATGGTTGGCAGTGAC
>NC_068989.1:7329186-7332944 GCF_001194135.2 Octopus bimaculoides
GGGCTGGACGATTTGACTGGGGACTGGAAAGCCAGATGGCTACACCAGGCTCCAATCTGATTTGGCAGAATTTCTACAGCTGGATGCCCTTCCTAACGCCAACCACTCCGAGAGTGTAGTGGGTGTTTTACGTGCCACCGGCACGATGGCCAGTCAGGCGGTACTGGCAATGGCCACGCTCGAAATGGTGTATTTTACGTGCCACCTGCACAGGAGCCAGTCCAGCGGCACTGGCAACGATCTCGATTCGAATGTCTTTTCACGTGCCACCAGCACAAGTGCCAGGAAGGCGACGTTGGTAACGATACCGCTAAGCATTTTTCTGGACGTGCTAAGGATTCTGCCAATTCGCTGCCTTAAAATATATTCCAAAAATATAATATGAAAGACAGACTAAGAAATTTCTTTGTGTTTTTTTTGTTTTGTTTTTTTTACAAGTATTATCCTGTGTGTGGCTGATGAAATTTTGACAAAATCATTAATATTAATCAATCACTTTCATATAATTTGTTTCAGCGATGGCGTTGCATACTCCAAGGGGAAATATGGTACCGGTTCTGGTCGAATATGGCTTGACAATATGAATTGCACAGGTAACGAGCCTTCCATTGCAAGCTGCCAAAAGAGCCTGTGGGGTGAAAATGACTGTCGACATGCAGAAGATGCAGCTGTCGAATGCAGTATGTAGGAATTTATAGCTATACTGCATTGTATTCTATTGTACATAAATGTAATCTGCGTGTGTATGTGTTTCATTATCTATATGTACGGGTGCATGTATAAATCATTTAATATACACGATTTACAAAAGAACTGCTAATAGCTTCATGTTTTAGAGATACAATAAATTGGAAAATTTATATAATAATCATGTGTCTCCAAGCAATCTTTCAGGCTCAATGTGTATTGTTAGGTATATTAAAAACCAGGGTGGAGGCGTAATGGCCCAGTGGTTAGGACTCGCGGACATAAGATCGCGGTTTCGATTCCTAGACCAGGCGTTGTGAGTGTATATTGAGCGAAAACACCTAAAGCTCCACGAGGCTCCGGCAGGGGATGGTGGTGAACCCTGCTGTACTCTTTCACCACAACTTTCTCTCACTCTTTCTTCCTGTTTCTGTTGTGCCTGTAATTCAAAGGGGCCAACCTTGTCATACTGTGTCACGCTGAATATCCCCGAGAACTACGTTAAGGGTACATGTGTCTGTGGAGTGCTCAGCCACTTGCACGTTTATTTCATGAGCAGGCTGTTCCGTTGATCGGATCAACTGGAACCCTCGACGTCGTAAGCGACGGAGTGCCAACAACAATAAAAACCAGGGTGCTGATCTATGAGGGGGGAAAAACGAGAAGCAAAACACGAAGGAAGTTGATGAAGAAAGTGAAATGAAAAGAAAGAAAAGTAAGAAAACCAAATTCTTTGTCATTTTTGTCTGAGACAATTATAATTAATTTAGCTGATGTAGAATAATACAACAGAAATTTTTAGCAAATGCTGCTCCAGATCGAGTAGACTTTGGCCTCGCAGACTTTCGCCTCTTTTCTGTTATATTAATTCTACACCAGGTAAATTAATTATGATTTCTACAGACAAAGAGGATGAAGATTTTGATTTTCCTTCTTCCTTTCTTCTCGATTTGTAAATATCTCATCATTAAAATGGAAAAAAAATCGGAAAAATCACTGTAATTCATGTTTTTCAAATATATAATGTTCCTCATGTAATTAATATTACTAATTAAATTATATTTCCTCCCCAAATGAATTAAATATGATTTCCCTGACTTATACAATGCGTGTCTTATTTCATAATACTTGTCTTGTTCATATTTATTTGACTAACATTGGAAAAATGTTCTAATTTATTTTCGAAGAAAATATATCAGTACGTCTGGTCGGTGGCAACAGTTCCTCAAATGGCCATGTGGAAGTGTTTTTCAGTGGACAATGGGGTACTATTTACGATTCTGATTGGAACCATAACGATGCCTTAGTTATTTGTCGTATGCTGGGATACAGGTATGTGGCTCTGGTCGCGTAATTAATTATTCTATTCTCCATTCTCTCTCCCTCTCTCATCTCTTTCTCCCCCCCCTCTCTCTCTCTCTATCTATCTATCAATCTATGTCTTTGTCTACAAAGATATATTTATATATGTGTGTATATGTATACATATATACATATACATACATACTTACGTACATATGTATGTATGCATACGTATATATACAATCACATAATATACACATATATGCATACATACATATATGTATGTATGTTTGTATGTATGTATGTATGTAATGTGATTTCGCTCTTTATTTGTCTGTTTGCAGTGATGGAATCGGCTACAAAGTGGCAAGGCCGTTTTTGGCATTTGAACCGTTATGGTTAGACAATGTGGACTGCGATGGGTTTGAGATGTCCATAGACCAATGCAACAGAAGTAAATGGGGAAGTTATCAGCAGATAGTTAATGAAAGAGTTGGAGTCCATTGCCGTAGGTTTCATATATATATATTTTTTTTAAATTATAAAGATTGGGAATTAACGTACGATTTTGTAGCAGTCTGTATTGGTCTCTCAACACCTAGAAATTATATTTAATAAATATTTATAAATTGTATTCATCTGATGATGGGATATATATAGAAGAAGAAGTGAAAAAGACAGAAAGTAATTGAAGCTGATTTTGAAATATAAGTGAAAAAAATCGAAGTATCATTGTTTGTTTTGTTTTATGTTGCAGAAAACATCTCTGTACGACTCAAGGATGGAAACTCATCGGGGAATGGACGTGTAGAGGTGTTTTTCAACGGAGAATGGGGGACAATTTGTGATGATAACTGGAGTAACAACAATGCCTTAGTAATCTGTCGTATGCTGGGCTATAGGTAGGTCACTTTCTGTTTTTCTTTTTAGATATTGTCCAAGGTGCTGGCCGACATACATATGTATTTATTTCGTTATTGCCCACAGGGAGCTAAACATAAAGGGGACAGACAAGAACAGACAAAGAGATTAAGTCGATTACATCGACCCCAGTGCATAACTGGTACTTATTTAATTGACCCTGAAAGGATAAAAGGCAGTGTTTCATATTTATATAATGTTTTTGTGAAGTGATATACGTATAAATACACACGTATACTTTGTTATTGGACCAGTGTGATTGCATATAATCAAGAAGAATAAGCTATATTAATATTGTATTTTGAAGTAACGCCGTGGCCTACAGCAAAGCCCACTTTGGTGCCGGCACTGGACAGATATGGCTGGACAATGTGAATTGTACTGGGACGGAATACTCCCTGTCAGAATGCATGAGTAATCGATGGGGACACCATGATTGCGAACATAATGAAGATGCGGCTGTCAACTGTTGTAAGTATTTGACATATTTAGTTGGTAAACTGTTCTGGATTAAATTACGTATTGGCGGTTTAGGCCTGTCTTTATATAAACAGCATGAAAACAGCATAAATACAACCGACACCAATTGACCTTAGCTTATCAGTAATATTATTCTGTTACAACCTACATTATGCAACTCTTTAATAATGGAACGATGTCGAAGAAATGATTTATAACACACACATTATTTATATTATTACAAAGATATTGCTGAATAAAATATGGAATGAAATCGGAGACATAAATTGTTACACACTCAACATTTATATTATTCCTGAGACAATTGCTCGATGAATTATTGAACGTATGCATGTGTGTGTGTGTATATATATATGTATGTGTATATA
>NC_068989.1:7333175-7340585 GCF_001194135.2 Octopus bimaculoides
GTCTTAGAAAACAAACAACAAAAAGATATCTTCAAATTGATGAGGTTTTTGTCCTTGGGTAAGAAGAAACATATTTGTCTTACATGCTGCATGATCCACGACAGTGTATAGCCTTTGTGGCACGGTGGCTAGTGCATCTTCCTCAGTGATCCTGAGAATTATATCAGAAAAGCGCAACGTCATAGGGGCGGGGAGCCTCCCATGTAGGGCAGGTCAAAGGACAGCGGTCAGACTAATATGGGGTGGCTCTTCTCAGAAGTAAAAATGGGTTTGCATAGGGTCAACGCATCATCATCATCATCATCATCATCATCATCATCATCATCATCATCATCATCATCACTACCGGCAGACGAAATATTGCTAACCATTTTGCCAGCTTGTTGCCTTGTGATAATAATAATGATAACGATGGCTTCAAATTTTGGTTCAAGGAGAACAATTTCAGGGGACGAGGCAAGTCAATTACATCGACCTTAGTGCTCAGCTGTACTTATTTTATCGACCCCGAAAGGATGAAAGGCAAAGTCGACCCAGATGGCTTTTGTACTCAGAACATAATGAAGGACGAAATGCTGATAAGCACGTTGCCCGGTGTGCTAACGATTCTGTCCGCTCGCCAACGTTGTTACATTGACAAATATTAGCACACCACAAACACACAAATGAAAATATAACAGCGATAACAAGGTGAGAAACATATTCACACATGATTCTTGTTTATTTGTAGCGATGGTGACGTCATATCCAACAAACTGTTTGGAAAAGGTTCTGGTAAAATATGGCTTGATGAGGTGAACTGCGATGGAAGTGAAAGTTCCATTGAACAGTGCGATTTCGATCCATGGGGAGTGCACGACTGTGCCGAAGATGGAGAAGCAGCAGTTAATTGCAGTAAGTGTTTTATTAGTCTTATTTATGAGTAGGTGAGAGACGGAGAGAAATGTTAGTGCCGTAGACAAAATGCTGAGCGGCATTTTCTCTGGCTCTTTACGTTCTGAGTTCAAATTCCTCCAAGGTCGACTTTGCCTTTCATCCTTTCAGGGTGGGCAACATAAAGTACCAGTCAAGCGCTTTGGTCAATGTACTCTACTCAATATGCATTCTACCGTCCTACAAAAAAAAAGCAAATTAGCTCTTAAATATACCAAATGATGAGATGGTCATATTTGGAGAGCTTTTGATAATAGGTCTGTTCGATCCGGACTGACCTGAGACTAAACAACAACTTATTGAATTGTGTTAACAATAAAGATTCAACTCCTTAAATATTACTTCGCTTTTCGTAAATGCTGATGGTGGTGATGATGATGATGATGATGATGATGACGATGATGATGATGCCTGAAGTTACATCAATAGAGTCTTCTAATACAGTGCTTCTCAAACTATCTGATGTGGCGTACCAGCAGTTTTTTTTTCTCCCAATGTGTCAGGGACTGGTAATATTTTTTAGTAATGTTAATTTATACCAGAAACGATATATACAATATGATGGCTTGTTGCCAACTTAATGTGGCAGTCCCAGGAAAGGGAAGAATGTTACTGTTATTTAGCCCCAAGAAATACTGTTTCTTATTTCTTTATTGCCCACAAGGGGCTAAACATAGAGGGGACAAACAAGGACAGACAAAGGGATTAAGTCGATTACATCGACCCAGTGTGTAACTGGTACTTAATTTATCGACCTCAAAAGGATGAAAGGCAAAGTCGACCTCGGTGGAATTTGAACTCAGAACGTAACGGCAGATGAAATACCGCTAAGCTTTTCGCCCAGCATGCTAACGTTTCTGCCAAGCTCGCTGTTTCTAGTTGGCTATGCAACACAAGTGTTCTGTCTCCTTAAGTTTTCAAATAGAGGAGATATATATATAATGAATATATTAAATGGGAAATATATATATATATATATATAATGCATATAATAAAGGGGAGATATATACATAATGAATATAATAAAAGTTGATAATTTTTTTTTTATCTTATATTTATTTTATAATCAAATAAAACAATATTACATAAGCATTTTATAATGTTTGCTTCTTTTCTGGAAATTCGCCGTGTACCGGCAGCTGATGGCTCGTGGACCGGCGCCGGTTCGCAGACCACCACTTCGAGTAGCACTGCTCTAATACATAATGCTGTTTTTTTTCTTTTTCTTTTACTCAGCTCACATCTCAGTAAGACTTGTCGATGGACTAAATTCAAGCGAGGGACGTGTTGAGGTTTTCTTCAATGGCATGTGGGGTACTGTGTGCGATGACCAATGGGATCGTTTCGATGCATTAGTCGTATGCCGGACGCTTGGATACAGGTAAGAAGCCTTTCATTGATATCTTGCGTCAACGAGTGACCATCTAGAAATAACAACCAAATCTGCCTCAAATCCACTGTGAATCTCTGTACACTGTATTTTACTTTTAAAGCTAAATTTGCGCAATTTTTTTTATGAGATTGTGATTTTTCTTCATCGGTTCACTTTTTGCATAGAATTTCGTCAGTTTTTCTGTTTGTTTTGTTTTGTTTTATTCTGTCTTTATTTTATTTTATTCTGGAGGCGCAATGGTCCAGTGGTTAAGGCAGCGGACTCGTGATCATAGGATCGCGGTTTCAATTCCCAAACCGGGCGTTGTGAGTGTTTATTGAGCGAAAACACCTAAAGCTCCACGAGGCTCCGGCAGGGGATGGTGGCGAACCCTGCTGTACTCTTTCACCACAACTTTCTCTCACTCTTTCTTCCTGTTTCTGTTGTGCCTGTAATTCAAAGGGTCAGCCTTGTCACACTGTGTCACGCTGAATATCCCCGAGAACTACGTTAAGGTTACACGTGTCTGTGGAGTGCTCAGCCACTTGTACGTTAATTTCACGAGCAGGCTGTTCTGTTGATCGGATCAACTGGAACCCTCGACGTCGTAAGCGACGGAGTGCCAACAACATGAAACACAGCAGGCGCCATTTAAATTGATGTATAACTTCCTAGAATCCAAATTCCTTCTGCAAACTTCGATACGAAAACACCAAACACTGCTTATCAATCAATCAATTATGAAATCTTTATTTTGAACTTTAATTGTATATATTTACTCTTTTTTCTCTCTTTTTTTTTCTTTCTTTTATTTATAGTGATGCTGTGGCCTTTTCAAAAGGATCATTTGGTGAAGGAATAGGGAAAATATGGTTGGAAAATTTAAATTGCAAAGGAAATGAGAGTTCTATCGGCGAGTGTGTTGACTCATGGGGGGGCACGCAATGTCATCATTGGGAAGATGCTGGAGTTCGTTGTTGTTAGTATTTTCCGAATAATTACCTCATCAATAAGGGTGATGGATTTGGCAAACTCGTTAGATTATCGGAAAAATTGCTTTGCAGTATTTCTTCAGGACCTTAACTGAGTTCAAATCCCACAGAAGTCAGCTCTGTCTTTCTCCCCTCCTAAAATGCACTTGCAGTCAAGATTACTGAAAGCGTGTGAGAAACCTCAAATTTATAGAAGATAATTTGAAAGCATGGCATTTGGAATTGTCCTTTAGATTAGCGGGTATGCGACGTTTTGGCACAGCTGTTTTGGCACCGCCAATGTGATGCCACTGATTCAATGCTGACATATGTGACATTGGGGTGGTTGGTGCTAGGAAGGGCATCCAGCTGTAAATACAGTGCCAAAACAGACACAGAAGTCTGGTGCAGTCTTCTGCCTGGCTGGCTCCTGTCAAAGCGTCCAACCCATGCCAGCATAGAAAGTGGACGTTAAACGATGATGAGAACGATGGGGACAATCGACTAAACTGATCCCAGAATTTGACTGATACTTATTTTACCAAACCTGAAAAGGTGAAAGGCAAAGTTGACCTCAGCGGAACTTAAACTCATAACGTAAATGCCGCAAAGCATTTTGTCGGATGTGCTAACGATTCAGCCAATTCACTGCCGTATTCGTTATGATAAAAACAATTCTATATTCGTAATTTTTTTGTTGTTTTTTTCCCCTTTTTGCTTCTCAGCCAATGTTTCTGTGAGACTGGTCGGTGGTAACAATGAAAGCAACGGCCGTGTCGAGGTGCTCTATAACAAACAATGGGGTACAATTTGTAGTGACCAATGGGATTTCTATGACGCTTTGGTCATATGCCGAATGTTAGGGTACAGGTGAGACAAGAATTCCTTCATTTAAAGTTATTGACGCTCTTTATACGTAATACATGGCTGGTTGGATGTTTTTCTTGAATCCTAGGATTTTAAAGCGCAGTTATCTGGTTTCCATGGTGTATAAATGACTGGGATCACGATATTCTCCCTGAATGGGACACCAGTCCGTTACAAGATTCACGGCCAAGAATTTTGAGTGAGATGGGCAAGTCAATCACTTTGGTCCCTGTATTTGACTAATAGTTTATTCTATGGACCACTGAAAGGGCGAAAGGCAAAGTTGAATTTGGTATGAGTTAAACTCAAAATGAATGTAAAGAGCTAGAAGAAATGTTGATAAGCATTTTGTCTGACGTTCTAAGGATTCTGCCAGCTCGTCACCTTTGGTTGAATGGATATTTCTTTCTACTCTAGGCACAAGACCCGAAATTTGGGGGGGAAGGGGCCAGTCGATTAGATCAACCCCCAGTACGCAACTGATAATTAGTTCATTGACCCCGAAAGGATGAAAGGCAAAGTCAACCTCGGTGGAATTTGAAATCAGAACGTAAAGACAGACGGAATACCGTTAAGCATTTCGCCCAGCATGCTAACTTTGGTTGAACGGATAACGTACTAGTTAAGCAAAACAAAATAACAAAAAAATTGCAGCTTATATATTTCAAAACCTTGTTGTGTGACCAAATCAGTGAATTCTCGTCGGTCAAGACCATTTAGCCTGTAAGTCGGTAACTCAGAGAAGCATATCCTATTTCTGATAAATTAATTGCTGGCCTTTCAAAGTTCAATCCATTTCCTAATGATAAACACCTACCTATCTGCAATTGTCCAGTGACCTAGCTAGTTCTTTAGTGGTTATGACTGTAGAAGACTGAACTGTATGTGTTTTTTTATTGCTTAAAGAATAATTTTATTATAATCCTCTGTATTACTTTCAAAACTCATGAAAAGAGATTTGTAATATACTAGTTGATGGCTGTTGTTATTTACCTGTAAATTTCTTCCGAGTTTTCAAGATTTAAACCAGCGCTGATTTTCAAACTATAGTTAGATCTTAGTTCAGGCCTAACTCTGAGTTTCCGAAATTAACCTCTTAACATATTATTATTCCATATATTTTCTTCAGAGATGTCTAGTAAATATATATTTGAACGAAAATATACATTCACTATACTCTGATGTTCTGTCATTTATTCCTAACCTGAAATACTTCGTTCAGGATGTTATTCCTGTTTTCTATCATTAACTATCAGTAATTATCATTTCTATCAGTAATTTCATAAAAAATCATAACTGATCCAAAATAATTTGTGTACTTATTCCTTCCTTATATACAGATTCAAAATAAATAATTTTAAAAAATACACTTTTGGCATGGAAATTGAAAAACGAATGTGTATGTTAAGAGGTTAAACATACCCACGATGTCACACTACACTCCACACAATAAAATTTTGCATGTCAGAGTGTATAGAATGGTTTCAACTGTCTTGAAGCATGGTATATCTGAAATAATCGACTGAGTAACTTTGTGACATGTTTCTCACAAGGTTACTGAATGAGGGCTCACTTGGACTTCATAACACTAATATTGATTGTAATAGTTTTAAGACGTAAAACACTTGATATGTTTTTGCAGTGACGGAGTGCCTTACAACGGACACAGTTTTGGCAAAGGTTATGGCCCAGTATGGTTAGGGAATGTGCAATGCACTGGAAACGAACGCTCGATTTCAGAATGTCCGTCAAGCTACTGGGGTACACACAGTTGTAACACTTCCAAGGACGCCGGTGTTTATTGCAGTACGTATTAAAACCTAGTTTTTATTATTTAAGTACTGAGGTTTGTAGAGTGGCTGGAATGGTCTGTAGAATGACTGGAATGGTCTGTAGAGTGGCTGGAATGGTTATTTCAGACTGTAGTAAATAAAGTATATAGTAATGTCCCTCTTCGGTCTGAATTCGCACTCACATAGGCTCAGTGTTTTCTTTTATTTTTGTAAAGGCTGATAAAATAAATACTAAACGTTTTAAAACTATAAATTGAAGAGATTGATAGTATAAAAACCAGATGAATAGCTTACGCATATGTTGTGTATGTTAATTTATGATATCAAAATGTGTGTGTGTTTGTGTGTGTGTGTGATAAGAAAAGGGATTAATAAATCCAGGCAGATATCTATACAAAGCATTCAGTGTTAAGCGAATTTGGTTAACTATATCAAAAAATCAGATCCCAATAAATTGAAGTAGATTTAGCACGCAAGGTAATTTTTCGTGTATGACAAGTAAATTCAAATATCGTTTAGAAAATTTTCAAGAAATTCGAAGTATAAGACGACAAGAACAAAAATGGAGAAAACCACATCTTTAATTGATGATTACACCATACATTAACGATGATCATTCTAGCGTACCAGCACATTTAGATTTAGAACAAAAGGATATAAAATACCAGTCAAATTAATATATGCTTAAGGAAGAATATAAGGTATCATTTCAGAGCATCGTACGTAATTGTGCAAAGGTTCCGCAACAACTTGGAAATTTAGATTACATAATCATTCTACTTCATTTACGTTTAAAAGAAAATGTAATTCAACGAATTTTAGTAAATGCATTTGGGATTTAATAGAAAGAAACATTAACTATGATTAAAGTGGTCCATTATTAGTTATGCACCATCGTACAATACTGGTAATTTTAAATGTAATCTTTGCTTTGAGGAGATCTGTTGTATAATTACTTCTAAATTATAATTATTATATTATAAAAGTAATTTTACATTGAAATGTTCTCATAGATATAGAATAACATTTAAATATTTCAATAATAAATAACCCATTAATTAGTTGCTTTTCCAGTAATGTAATATAATATTTTTAAAAAAAATTTTCAGCATATTTAATAGATAGACAACTAATTGTTGTGATGTAGAATTTCTATGTTAATTTTTTTTATTCTATGGTTATCTACTGACGTCATCAAAATTTTAATACTAAACTGACTTTTCTTAGAATATTATATTTCTTCTTAACGCTCTTCTTGTATGCATCCATCTATTGAAGATATTTTCTTTGTTCACTTCGAATTTAGTCCATTTTGGATCACCTTGATAACATTGTATTAGCATATATTTCTGGATATATTAATTTGACTCATATTTTATACGTTTTTTTCTATATCTAAATATGCTAAAGGTGTAATTTTCTTCATTCTTGTTCTTGTTACGTGTGTGTGCATATATATATATATATATATATA
>NC_068989.1:7341047-7346180 GCF_001194135.2 Octopus bimaculoides
GTATGATATAAAACACACTTAAAACGTGGCTCAGTGGTTAGGGCATTCGGCTCACGATCGTAAGATCATGAGTTTGATTCCCAGTGACGTGTTGTGTCCTTGAGCAAGACACTTTATTTCACGTTGCTCCAGTCCACTCAGCTGGCAAAAATGAGTAGTACCTGTATTTCAAAGGGCCGGCCTTGTCACGCTATGTGTCTCCCTGAGAACTACGTTAGGGGTACACGTGTCTGTAGATTGCTCAGTCATTTGCACGTTAATTTCACGAGCAAGCTGTTCCGTTGATCGTATCAGCTGGGACGCTCGTCGTCGTAACCGACGGAGTGCTCCTCTCCTTCTATAACACGATCAGAACTTACAACCCTTGTCTTATCAGAAGAGACAAATGTCGTAACATCTAGCTATGCTATAAAGAGTCAATATACATTTGTGTGTGGGCGTGCATACAGGCCTCAATATGAACATGTGCG
The DNA here is from genome assembly GCF_001194135.2 of Octopus bimaculoides. Taxonomy (NCBI): domain Eukaryota; kingdom Metazoa; phylum Mollusca; class Cephalopoda; order Octopoda; family Octopodidae; genus Octopus; species Octopus bimaculoides. Next base: position 7,341,518 of record NC_068989.1, read on the forward strand.
TGTGTGTGTGCTTTTTTTTTAAAATTGAACTGTTCTAGAATTTTTTGTTGTTGTTATTGTTATTTAACCCAAGTTCAAAGCCGATTGAGTAAATCAATGATAAAAGACAACCTTGGCTTGATCAATATTTTTTCTTTTGTATATCCGTGTTTACATGTCTAACACATCATTCCTTTTCCAAGAGAGTAGATTTCAAGGGTTGCAATTTTTGGTTGCAATTTCTTTAGTCTTGTGGACGATCAGTCGTTGCTGCTACTGCTGCTGCAGTTGTTGTTGCGTAGCCCTTTTTCATACCAACTCTTATTCCAGTGATGGCGGTATATATACTTATCCCAATGAAATCAACGAGACAGCGGTGTGGCTTGACGATGTGAAATGCTCGGGCAAAGAAACATCTATCATAGACTGTGAGATGACTACTCAGCAGAAAGACAAATGTCCCAACGGTTATGCAGCTATATATTGCCGTGAGTATATTTTTTTCTTATTTTTCTCTTCTCTCAACAACGTGAAAAAGTTAACACAAGATTAATAAAAATGCAACATAATAATATTGACGTCATAAATAGGATGTCGAGGTGGCAGAATCGTTAATGCGCTGCGCAAAATACTTAGCGGCATTTCATCTGTCTTCACGACCTGAGTTCAAATTCTGCCGAGGTCGACTTTGCCTTTCATCCTTTTAGGGTCGATAAATTAAGTACCAGTTCCATACTGGGGTCGATTTAATCGATTGGTCCCCTCCCCCAAAATTTCGGGCCTTGTGCCTAGAGTAAGAAAAGAATGATATTTACATCATAAATAGGACAACGAGATGGCAGAATCATTAACACGCTGGGCAAAATGCTTAGTGGTATTTTGTCTGTCCTCACGTTCTGAGTTCAAATGCTGTTGTGGTTGACTTTGCCTTTCATCCTTTCAGGGTCGATAAAATAAGTATCAGTGGAACACAGGGGTCGATGTAATCGACTTATCCCTCCTTTCTACTATAGCTACAAGAGCTGAAATTTTGGCGGAGAGGGGCTAGTCAATTACATCAACTCCAGTGCGAAACTGGTACTTATTTGAACTCAGAGCGTAAAGACGGACAAAATGCCATTAAGCATTTTCTGCGGCGTGCTAACGATTCTGCCAGCTCACCGCCTTATTTTATTTATTAATCTTAACATGCTTTCTTTCTTTACATAAACTTTTCCATTCTTGTCTTTTCTATGTTTTTTTTATGTCTTCGATTCTTCATGCTTTAAAACTCCCGCTTTCACGATCTGACGGCTTATTTTTTCTCTACTCAGTTTTAGACACAGTAAGCTTTTTGTGACAAGTATAATTAACTGTACCTCGTTTATGCCATGGCAGTGATTAAAACACATGAATATGTGCAGCTATTAGCCTTTTACTAATTACATGTGTGTGAGAGAAAGAGATCGGGCAAGAGACAGACAGACAGTGTAGTGTAGTTTTAACGGTCTGTCCATCTGTATGTCTATATATCTGTGTATATTTGTCTCACAATCTTTCATGTTGTCGTTGTGTATAGGAAACATCAGTGTTCGAGTTGTCGATGGACCCAATAAGGCAAGTGGTTATGTGGAGTTGCTGTACAGCGGAGTCTGGGGAACGATTTGCTCTGAAAAATGGGATCGCAATGATGCCCTTGTAATATGTCGAATGTTGGGTTACAAGTAAGTAAATTCTTTTAATTGGATTATTCAACAGGCGCAGACATGGCTGCGTGGTTAAGAGGCCTACTTTGTAACCACGTGGTTTCGAGTTCGGTTTCATTGCGCAGCACCTTGCTCGACGACGGTGTTGGTTTGTTTACGTGCCGTAACTTAGCGGTTCTTCAAAAGAGACCGACAGAATAAGTACGAGGCTTAAAAGAGAAAATAAGGTGCTGGGGTCAATTTATTCGGCTGAAACTCTTGAAGGTGGTGCCCCAGCATGGCCGCAGCCAAATGATTGAAACAACTAAAAGATGAAAGAACGATAAAATGTTGTGTTTAGTCATTAGACAATTGTTGTTTTGTATGTGTTAATGATGTTAATGTCATTGTTTGTTATCTCTGTAGTGATGCCAGTGTGAAAAATAAGAAGAAAATCAAACTAGCAGCAGAACAGATGTGGCTGGGAGAAGTTGAATGCACTGGCAAAGAAAACTCCATCACTGAATGCAAGCACTCGGATTGGGGATACGAATGTTCATACGAGGCAGCAGAGTTATATTGCCGTATGTATCACTGTATTATTTATTCATTCCCCTGCTTGAGACGGCAGCGGAGTTTTTTTTCCCCACAAGAGTTCCAGCCCCCAGTTATGAACTCATTTGCATACAGACAATCAGAGCTCAACTATCAAACTAATTTATGTGACAGGCATAACATGTGATGGACGATAAGATAAGGTCACTTGGGTAAGGAATGACCATGCTTCTTTTCTCTTATAAGAATGCTTGTTCTTGTTCTTGTTTCAACCATGGCTGCCGCTGCGTAGTTATATGTGTTGTTGCTTACTTTGTAAAGCAGTAAGGGGAGAGGGTTGCTAGCGCATGACCCTCTACCCACATTTTTCCCATCCACATCTTTACCATATGGGGCCCTAACAAAATCCGATAGTAGATACAGATGCAAATCTATCTGATTATTTGTCTCCTTCTAAAATCAGGCATAATTTGGCGATCGGTCGACTTACAACACAGTTCTTCGTCTTGAGTTTACTTGGTAGAGTGCGTTTGTTAACTTGACAACAAGGTCAAGGTGAGCTCTGATTGGCAGTATGCAAATGAGTTCATTACTTGGGTCCTAAATACTTGTGGGAAAAAAATTTCATGAGCTGGCAGAAATGTTAGCACGCCGGGCAAAATGCTTAGCGACATTTCGTCTGCCGTTACGTTCTGAGTTCAAATTCCGCCGAGGTCAACTTTTCCTTTCATCCTTTCGGGGTCGATAAATTAAGTACTAGTTACACACTGGGGTCGATGTAATCGACTTAATCTCCTTGTCTGTCCTTGTTTGTCCCCTCTATGTTTAACCCCTTGTAGGCAGTAAAGAAATAAGACATGCATAGCCTTAGCATAGTTCTCAGGAAGATTCTGCGTGACACAGAATGTGACGAGGCTGGCCCTTTGAAATACAGGTACTACTTATTTTTACTTGTTCAGTGGACTGGAACAATATGAAATAAAGTGTCTTGCTCAAGGACACAAGGCGTCGCCAGAAATTGAACTCACGACCTTGCGATCATGAGTCGAACATTCTAACCATTGAATCACGCACTTTCACAAAGGAAACTATTATCATTTACGGAACTCTAGTGGTCTTCGGTATTTTTTGTTATCATTGAATCTGGGGAGAAACAGTGGTGCCTATAACATTTTGTGAGGGCTTTGAAACCTATCTTCAGAACGGTCCCACAGCCAGAATGCTTGGAACAGAATTTACTTAGGTACCTCCGCATCGAATGACATATGAAGCAGTCAAAGTACTCCAGTAAGGTCGGTTAGTAACCACTCTCAGTGCATCATTCCATCGTAGGTCTACCAGCTGAAGGTCCCCGTCGATCGCCTAGTTTCAGATCATCTTCGTCCCCTGTGCCGTTGCTTCTGAGGGCAACACTTAAGAACCATAAAACTGTTCATCTATGGTTTTATAACATGTTTCAGTCAATTCAATTGGTGCTTGCAGCTGGTGATGTAAACTGGGCATTGGTCAGCTCCTCTTCTGAGCTCATTCCTAATAAAGTATTCCTATTTGGTACCTAGTATTTTTAGGAAGCATCTCCAATCAAAAGCATCCAGTTTTTCCTTGATTGGTGTTCAGGTACCATGTTTCACAGCCATATAGAAGAATGGGGTGCAACAGCATAAAACCCCGCTAAATGCACTCACCATAAGTAAGGTAGTGATGTTCAACTTATCAATGATTTAAGCCTACCAGCCACGTATGATCTTAACGTAGTCTCTTGTTTTTAATTTAGGTAACATTTCTGTAAAACTTGTGGACGGTCAAATTCCCTCTGAAGGTCGGGTGGAGGTATTCTACAACAACTCCTGGGGAACTGTCTGTGACGACAGCTGGCGAGAGGAAAATGCCCAAGTGATCTGTCAGATGCTTGGATACAGGTAAAGTATTAGAATTTACATGGAAATTGCTGCATAGATATTTGGTTTTAGGGTTATATCGTTATTAGAAACGTACTGACTGTTAGAATTAAATGAGACACTACTGGTTAAAGTAGACATACATGTGTATGTTTAGGTGTATGTATGTATGTATATATATATATATATATAAATGAAATATTCAAACACTGAGATTTGAAGTTAGATGTCACTACTGTTCATATCATCTGTGGATAAATTCAAAATTTGATGATATCACTCCCGCTTTAACGATCTGACGGATTATTTTTTCTCTACTCAGTTTTAGATACGGTAAGCTTTGTACAAGTATAATTAACTGTACCTCTTTTATGCCACGGCAGTGATTAAAACACACATATATATATATATATATATATATATATATATACAAATATTCTATAATTATATAATTAGGGGTCAGTTAATTGCTTCGCCATACACTGAATTTAGAAATAGGAGTTAAGATTCCTTTTCTACTACCGTAAAGATCTCCCAGACAGTAACACACATTTTTTTACATATATT
>NC_068989.1:7347039-7351079 GCF_001194135.2 Octopus bimaculoides
TATATATATATATATATATATATATATTGTATAATAAGTGTAGGCATAACCGTTTGGTTAAGAAGATCACTTTGCAGCCATGTAGTTCCCGTTTCATTTCCAATGCATGCCACCTTTGGCAAGTGTCTTTGGTCGGCCCGAGGCTATAGCAGAAGACACTTGCCCAAGGTGAAATGCAGTGGGACTGAGCCCAGAACCATGTGGTTGGTAAGCAAGCTACTTACCACACAGCCACTCCTACACCTATGTAAATATTGTCTCTGAAAGTTTAAAATCCTCGGGTTCAAGTACATCCTAACTGTCTGTCGTGGTCTGAGCTTACCAGGGTGGGTTGCTGCAGAAGGGCCGTTGGCAAACTGCTTTGAATGTGTAGATGTAGTTGGATGGTGTTGCTTGTACTGTTAAAGTGGTTGCCATTTTAAAAGGACTGATATTTTATCTCTTTGTGCTACTGATTTGTTCTTCATGGTTAGTTCCTCACGTGATTGTCCTTTGCTGGTCTTTAAGATTTGTGCGTGTATGCGTTTGCGTGTGTTTGTATATATGTATTTTCTTTTTTGTTGAAATTATTTGTTGTCTTCCTGTGTGCTAAGGTAACAACTAAGCAAACAATCATACTCGGTCTATGTCTTGCTATCTGCAGAAAATGTCGAAGTTCGATTGGTCGACGGCGACTCTCCTGCAAACGGTCGCGTTGAGATAAAGTTCAAAGAACGATGGGGTACCATCTGTGATGAAGGTTGGGACGACAACGATGCTGTGGTGGTGTGTCGGATGATTGGATACAGGTAGGTCAATAGGTCAGGCATACATTGTTATTTATATTTATTTCTGAGAACTTTCGGGCTCAAGCCTACCATGGATAACTCCCAGAAATCCCTGGCCTGGCAGGATATGCGCCCAGAAAAATTGTGTCACCCGCTGATAGTATTCCACACACACACACACACACACACACACACACACACATCATCATCATCATCATCATCATCATCATCATCATCATCGTTTAACGTCCGCTTTCCATGCTAGCATGGGTTGGACGATTTGACTGAGGACTGGTGAACCAGATGGCTACACCAGGCTCCAATCTGATTTGGCAGAGTTTCTACAGCTGGATGCCCTTCCTAACGCCAACCACTCCGAGAGTGTAGTGGGTGCTTTTACGTGCCACCGGCACATATGTATATTCCATGTGCAGACCATTGATTTTAAGGTAAATCTCTTTTCTGTTTATTTTTATGAATCATTCTCTTTCTCTTTTAGTGATGGCATTGCTTATAAAAATGCAAAATATGGCCCCGGTACAGGACCAGTATGGCTGCACAATGTTAACTGTAATAGTAGCGAATATTCCATTGCGAACTGTAATCGACTTGACTGGAACTCAAGCAAATGCCAACATTCCCAAGATGCCGGTGTATTTTGCAGTAAGGAATTTTACTTATCTTTGATCTTCTTTAATCTTCTTTTGTCTTCAAGTGAAATTATAGGTAAATAAACAAATGGGTGCGGGCATGGCTGTGTTGGTAACCACATGGTGTTGTGTTCATTCCTATTGCACGGCACCTTGGGCAAATGTCTTCTACTATCCATAGCCGAAGACCGACGAATACCTTGTGAATGAATTCGGTAGACGGAAAATGTATGGAAGCCCATTGTGTATACACACACACACACACACACACACACACACACACACACACACACACATACACGTGGTTTGATAAAAAGCAAACTGACAGAAAATGTACCAATCATCAAAAAATAAGTGCTGGAGTCGAGTTGATTGACTAAACCCTTTAAGGTGATGCAGCACCATGCCCACAGTCCAATGACTGACACGAATAAGAATTATAAAACATAAGGATATCCTTTAGGACTTCCATAGTTAGAAGAGAGCAAGGGCGATCCTCCCCAGGAGACTGCAGTGTTGGGTTTCCTGCATAAGCCTATATAGACTGTTTTCCAGGGGAGCGACAAAGTCTACGGCTACCCCCAGGCACCACCCCAGTTGTGTCACTTTTCTTTCATGATTTAAATGCAAAAAGTAAAATTTATAATTCTCTGATTAATGAGTAACTTTTGTAATATATGATGTACGTTTTTTTTTTCCCCTCATCTTTCTCTTTGCAGAAGAGGTCGCGATCAAACTTCTTGGCTCTATGGTTCCTGGACTGGGCAGAGTGGAAATCGGTATTGCTGGGAAATGGGGTACTGTATGTGAAGACAACTGGGATCGAAGTGATGCCCTGGTTGTCTGCCGTATGCTTGGCTATCAGTAAGTACACAATTCTCTACCTACATAAATAGTACAGAAATTTTCGTACTTCGATATATGAAGATAGATAGATACACATATACATATATCTATATATGCATATACATGTACATACATATATCTATCTATCTATCTATCTATCTATCTATCTATCTATCTATCTATCTATCTATCTATCTATATATAATATATATATAAATATATATATATATGTATGTATGTATGTATATATTTTTCAATGTGTATGAATAACAAGGAAAATCCAGATGAATTGTTGATACTGTTATTGTCTTAAAGTGTTTTTTATGTAACATTGCAACATCCTCCTTTAATTACAGTGATGCAGTGGCCTACACTAATGGCAAATTTGGAAGAGGTAACCATTCAATAGTCCTTGACGAAGTGGAGTGCCTTGGCAACGAATATTCCATTGCCAACTGCAGCCATAGCCCATGGGGTCAATCCCATTGCAAGTATCCAGGTGCAGCTGGTGTCCATTGCTGTAAGTAGTGGTAATTAATGCATTATTTACTTAATAAAAAAATGAATTAATTAAAATAGTCATTTATGTATTATACTTAATGTATACATTATGTATTATAATACATTTATGTATTATAGGCACAGGAGTGACTGTGTGGTAAGTAGCTTGCTTATCAACCACATGGTTCTGGGTTCAGTCCCACTGTGTGGCACCTTGGGCAAGTGTCTTCTACTATAGCCTCGGGCCGACCAAAGCCTTATGAGTGGATTCGGTAGACGGAAACTGAAACGTCTCCTTTCATTTCCAGTGCATCACTTACTATGCTACAGGTAGCTAGATGTTCATAATATAAACATAAAGTGAAATTGCTACAAGAGTCGATGTCATGACTAAAAAACGCCTTTGAAGAAAATGCCTCAGTAAATCTGCAGTCGAATGAACGAGGATAATAAAAATGAATAAAAGGATACATTTGTTTATAGACTCTTTTTCTTTCATTGTAGTAAATGTCACGACTCGATTAGTTGATGGCACCAACAGAAGCAACGGCCGCGTTGAGGTATTTTATAACGGCGCCTGGGGCACAGTGTGTGAACGAGGATGGGACCGAAGAGATGCGTTAGTCATCTGCCGTATGCTGGGATACAGGTAAGAAATCATAGAAATGGAGTGATGCCTAGTTTTGATAATATACCTCATGATCAGGGTCGATATCGATATCCAGTTTCGATTTCTGGTCTCAGAGCCACTGCATTATTTAGCCGAAGGGAAGGCGGCGAGCTGGCAGAACCGTTAGCACGTCGGACAAAATGCTTATCGGTATTTCGTCTGTCTTAACGTTCTGAGTTCAAATTCCGCCGAGGTCGACTTTGCTTTTCATCCTTTCGGGATCAATAAAATAAATACCAGTTGAGTACTGGGGTCGATCTAATCGACTATCCCACTACCCTCAAATTTCAGGCCTTGTGCCTATAACAGAAAGAATTATTTAGCTTAAGGGAAATCTACGAAGATCACAAAATTCTCAGGTTCTTATCCTTAAATTTGTTCTTGGATGGATGGATGGATGGATGGTTCCATGCGTACATGGATGTTTCCATTGGGATTTATTTTTATGCTTTGTCCCTTGGAGAATTCAAGCAGGTCAGAATAGTGGCAAGGCTCTTTTGCTTAAGTGAAGACAATGCTTGAGGGGTTGCAGTTACAATCACCACCACCCCTACCACCACCACCACAATCACCACCACCACCACCACCACCACCAAAACCACCACC
>NC_068989.1:7351287-7354922 GCF_001194135.2 Octopus bimaculoides
TGAAGACAATGCTTGAGGGGTTGCAGTTACAATCACCACCACCCCTACCACCACCACTACCACTACTACTATTCGTAATTATTTAATTGTATTTTTTTGTTTTATTGTTGTTGTTCTTGTAGTGATGCTACGACTAAACCATTAGGAACTTTTAAATCCGGCTTTGGATCAATCTGGGTGGATGAAGCCAATTGTAGCGGCTCAGAACAATCTATTGCTGACTGCACCGGAAATATCTGGGGGACGACTGAATGTAATCACAAACAGGATGTTGGTATAGCTTGCCGTAAGTATTTCTTCGTTACTTTTTTGGTGCACTGTGGTGGCTGTGTGGTTGAGAAGCTCGCTTTGCAACCACTTGGTTTTAGGTTCAATCCCCCACTACGCGGCATCTTGGGAAAGTGCCGTATATTATAGCGTTCGGGCCGACAAATGCATTGTGAGTGAATCTGGTTGATAGGAATAGTGTGTGTGTGTGTTTGTCCCCGCAACTATCACTTGACAACCGATGTCGGTTTGTTTACGTCCCAGTAACTAAGTAGTTCGGCGAAAGACGCTGGAAAGAATAATAATAATAGCAAACTTTAAAACAATAAGAACTGGAGAGGGTGGAGAGCAGTTCATTCGGCTATGCCCTTTATAACGGTAGCCCAACATGGCTGCAGTTCAATAAGTGAAACAAAAAACATATGTAGAAGAATTCAAGATATAAATGGTTTGACAACATCTTGAGAGTTCGTCTCCTTGTTCAATATATATATATATATATATATATATATATATATGTACACATACATATATATGCGAGTGATTGGATGAACAAAAGAAGGGCACTCAACACATTTCTAATTTCCAATGACTGAAGATTAACATCACGCATTGAAACTTAAAGTACCAAGGAATTTGAATCAAACTGTTCTGATCCACATAGAGAGAGAGGGAGAGGGAGAGAGAGAGAGAGAGAGAGAGAAAGAGAGAGAGAATACGTTAATGTGCTGATTACATGTTAATTATATTTTACAAAAGATCAAGATCTCTCAATTATTATCTAACATAAACGATGAGAAATCGATACAATATGGTATTGGAACTAGGTTTTGGAATTGTTCTGTCCTCATAATCGAAGTCTACTTCAAGACAAACGTTATTTTGGTCAAATATGCTAAATTAAAATGGGTTGATTGAGTAAGTATTAAGCACAGTATTACCATAATCCAGCAAAATTAAATGGCTTTAAGAATAATAGAAGATATTGGGAGAAGTTGAAGTTGTCTTGTGTTTCTGTAACTGATATGGAATTCTAAAACATTTGTCAGGAAATTTACATTTTCGTTGTTTTCCCAATGTTTATTTCATGATTATGACTGATAATAGATTTTCTGGTTAAATGACAGCTATTAAGGTCCCGTGAGTTCTCATATCTCACAGTGACAAATTAGCATATCTGTTTGTTAATTTGTTAATAGCGAGGATAGGGCAGACGTATTGGAGCAGGAAATGAACTACATGCTTTTTTATAATCTCTTTGATAAAGCTGATTCATAAAACTTTCCGATAACAACGAAAGCAAATAGGTTGTTAAAGTAAAACGGAGAAACATTATTTTGTTGATTTAACTCTGAATATAATAACAGAACTAAACTAAAAATAGATTAATGATTGCCAACAAATGTTTAGGTCCTGTCAGCGTTTAACTATTTTTGATAATCTAAAATTAGGGATAATGAGTTCATTTTCTGCTTCCCACGTTCCCCTTCAATACCATATTAAAGCGGATACTAGTTATTAACTTATTTTGGGTAACCAGGCATAGCTGTGTCGTAAGAAGTTTGCTTCCCAACCACACATGGTTTAGGGTTCAATCTCTCAGCGTGGCACCTTGGGTATGTGTCTGCTACTATAGGCCCAGAACAACCATAGCCTTGTGAGTCGATTTGGTGGACGGAAATCGAAGGATGCCCACTGTATATATGTGTGTATATGTGTGTGTGCGTATATATATATATATATATATATATATATATACATACATACATATGTATGTGTGTGTCTCTTTGGGTTTGTGGCCATCTCCTAACCACCTGACAACCGGTGTTGGTTTGTTTATGTCCCAGTCATTTTCTTCAGCTCAGCAAAAGGGACTGATAGAATAAGTACCCTGACTTTAAACAAAACATAAGTATTGGGGTTGATTTGTTCGACTAAACCCTTTGAAGGCAGTGCCCCAGTATGGTCGCAGTCTAGTGACTGAAACAAATAAAAGATAAAGGATAAAAGATAACCATTTAAATGAATCACAGGCTCTTTTTATAAATAGGGTTGGTTCACGGGGAGCTATGGGAAGGATCTTTCCTAAGGGTTCTGTTCGATAATCACAAAACCAAGTTTGGTTAAAGGTTTTATGACCAAGTGGATTAACCTCAGTATATCACTGGTACTTATTTTCATCAGCCTAGTGTAATAAGCTGTTCATCTGCAAAACTAAGAGGATTAGTCAAAAAGTAATGCCATTTTGTTTAGGACTGGTATAATTACCAACACAGGAACATGTATCATACATCAAAATGAAGCTGGTCCTCTGTGGATCACATCCCTACTTCTCAACATAGTCACCGTTTCTCTCAATAGCAATGTTCCACCATCGAATGAGAGCATGTATCCCTGCCCCGTAAAATTCTGTTGACTGTTCTTTGAGCCACTTCTTCACTACAGTTTTCACCTCCTTGTCACTGGAATAATGATTGCCTCTCGAACACTCTTTCATGGGGCTGAAGAGATGATAGTCTGAAGGCGCTAAATGTGTGTGTGTATGTGTGTGTGTTTAATCACCCTTCATGTAGGTATAATCGGTGTATGAGAAAATAAAAAGTCCCCTAACCCTAAACAAATGATGTTTTATTGCTTTGTAGGTAACCTCACTGTACGACTTGTGGCTGGCAAGACATCGGCAGAAGGCCGCGTGGAAGTATTTTTCAATGGCAAATGGGGAACAGTCTGCGATGATGGATGGAACGAAGATAGTGCTCTTGTGGTCTGCAGGATGCTAGGATACAAGTAAAAATTCTAAAAGATTTTTGTTTTGTTTTTGTTCTTTTGTCATATTTTATTTTTTTACTCCTAATTTCGACAGTACAGTCCCAGATAAACATGTATATGTTTTTTCTTCTTTTTTTATGATCAGTGTTGTAAAAGGTAAAGTTATCTTCTCAAGTCATGTTGACTCATAAGGGCCAGTTTCCCGGTTTCAATGGCATATATATATTCCCCACCTGGACGGGACACTGGTCCATCACAGCGTTACTCATTTTTGCCAGCTGAGTGGACTGGAGCAACGTGAAATGAAGTGTCTTGCTCAAGAACACAATGTGTCACCCAGCTCATGATCATGAGGTCGTGAGTTCGATAGCGCATTGCGTTCTTGAGCAGCACACTTTATTTCATGTTGCACCAGTTCACTCAGCTGGCAAACATGAGTTGTGCCTGTAACTCAAAGGATCGGCCTTGTCATACTGTGTCACGCTGAATATCCCTAAGAACTACGTTAAGGGTACACGTGTCTGTGGAATGCTCAGCCACTTGCACGTTAATTTCACGAGCAGGCTGTTCCGTTGATCGGATCAACTGGAACCCTCGAC
>NC_068989.1:7354932-7364536 GCF_001194135.2 Octopus bimaculoides
CAGGCTGTTCCGTTGATCGGATCAACTGGAACCCTCGACGTCGTAAGCGACGGAGTGCCAACAACAACATGGTTGTCCCCTTTCACTCATAATGTCTTTCCTATATTACTCTCCAAGTTTTAATTTACACACATAAGACCAGTCCACGTAGAAACATACAATATGATAGAAACGAATCCCTAAACCGAATCTATGAAGATGCGAACATGCTAAAGATAAAGTAAATATTCCATCTGATGTTTCAGCGGTGCTATTTATTATGGTAAAGCTCGATACGGCCCTGGTACTGGACCCATCTGGATCGATGACTTGAAATGTTCCGGTAAAGAGCATTTCATTACAGACTGCAAATTCAATGATTGGGGCAAACACGATTGCAGCCATGCAGAAGATGCTGGTGTACTTTGTAGTGAGTATCATTTCATTGGTATTATTGTTGATTTTTATTATTTGTGTTGTTGTTGTTGTTGTTGCTGTTGCTATTGTCCATCTTGTTCTTGTTCTTGTTAGTGTTAATTTGTTTAGTGCCAGCTCAATCCTTGATATATGATATCACAAGGAGCTTCCAAATACTGATGCGTTAGCATTTCCAGTACAGCATGTCGTTTCCAAATTTCTGGCAGAGTGAATTGCATCATGGTTCTGTTTTTCTCACAGACGTTGCCCAACTGATCCTACTATACTGTGTAGTCAGCAAAATCAAAAACAAACAGCGTGCATACATGAAATAGCAAATATAAAATAGCGACAGTTTATCCATCGCACCCTGAATATATTCTAAATTAAATTTCCAGGTTGTCTCCCCTGACTTCCTTGGCCAGAATTAACCATAAAGCTATTTTTTCTTTCTTCAATACGGTTGTAATTTGAATTATATATAAAATTGCTTGGCCCATTAAATGCAGTGTAATTACATAATTAACTCTGAATTTACTCTGCAATTAATTATTTTGATAATGATTTATCTCTATTACATAAAACCTTGTAATTAATACACCAGCAAGGTCTCAGTTTGCACCATTGAGACAGATGTTATTTACTGTTGTTAGCTACTACTATCAGATCTACCATTTAACATATTGAAGTGTTAAGTAATTAGATGTCTCTTGGTCCCACACCAGTTTGTTTACTCAATTGATGTTTTGCTCTGTGTATTTTAGTATTGGGAAGTGTGTGTGTGTGTGTGTGTGTGTGTGTATGTGTGTGTGTGTATTGTAGTATCTCACAACCTAGTAAGAACTTCAGTTATTTTTTAATATAATCAATCTTTATAAGGTGGAGAGCTGGCAGAAGCGTTAGCACGCAGGGTGAAATGCTTAGCATTATTTCGTCTGTCTTTACGTTCTGAGTTCAAATTCCACTGCGATTGACTTTGCCTTTCATCCTTTCGGGGTCGATAAATTAAGCACCAGTTGCGTAATGGGGTCGATCTAATCGACTGGCCTACTCTCCCAAAATTTCAGGCCTTGTGCCTAGAGTATTAACGAATATATATGTGCAGAAGAAGGCGGTGAGCTGGTAGAAACGTTAGCATGCCGGGCGAAATGCTTAGCGGTATTTCGTCTGCCATGACGTTCTGAGTTCAAATTCCGCCGTGGTCGACTTTGCCTTTCATCCTTTCGGGGGTCGATTAAATAAGTACCAGTTACGCACTGGGGTCGATATAATCGACTTAATCCGTTTGTCTGTCCTTGGAAAGAGGTGAGGGTCGGTGACAGGAAAGGCATCCAACTGCGAAAATTCTGCCTCAATGAATTCCATCCTTTCTTTCCAAGTATGGAAAAGTGTACATTAGGTAGTGGTGGTCGAGGGGGGGATGATGGTGATGATGATGATGATGAGTGTGCTGATGATGTAACAGGGACAGGAGTTGGGAGCACATTGACCCCCAACCCCAACAGTTTTAGGTTTGATATGCACCCAGCTCTTTCTGATTTATATTTTACAGGAAATATTTCGGTTCGACTGATGGATAAAGATAAACCCGGCATAAACAAGGGCCGTGTTGAAGTCTTCTTCAATGATACCTGGGGTACAATTTGCGACCATGGATGGGACGATGCTGATGCATTGGTGGTGTGCCAAGCACTTGGATTCAAGTAAGGATTTGGTTTCTTTATTTCTGTGACATGGAACAGGGATATTTAACGAAGCTTAATTATTAGTATATTCCTCTCTTCAAACCAATTAAAAGGTTTTCATTTATTTCAGGACCCCTTTGCAGATAAAATGTTTTTACAAAGGGTCAACTAGTTTTTACTTTGGAATCATGTATATCATCATCATCATCATTATCATTTAATATCCTTTTTCCATGCTGGCATGGGTTGGACGGTTTGACTGAAAACTGGTAAGCTGGGGAGTTGGACAAGATTCTGATCTGATTTGACAAAGTTTCTATGGCTGGATGTCCTTCCTAATGTCAACCACTCTGAAATTGTAGTGGATGTTTTTTTACGTGCCGCCAGCATGAGTGCCATTGACCTGACACTGGCATCGGCCATGACTAAGTCTCACTTGGCTTGTAAGATATATCTTGTGTGTTCATTTGACAGACGAAATACCGCTAACGTTTCTGCCAGCTCACCACCTTAAAATTTATCTCTTTATTGCCCACAAGGGGCTAAACATAAAGGGGACACACAAGGACAGACAAAGGGATTAAGTCGATTAGACCGACCCCAGTTCATAACTGGTATGTATTTAATCGACCCCAAAAGGATGAAAGGCAAAGTCGACCTCAGCAGAATTTGAACTCAAAACATAAAGACAGACGAAATACTGCTAAGCATTTCACCCGGTGCACTAACAATTCTACCAGCTCGCTACCTTATAATGGTTTCTAGCTATGACATAGCACTGCTTTTTGTCTATATTGTTGCAATTTGTCACTGATATTGAAACAAAAGGATGTAAATTGTAATGCTTCCTGCTATCTATATCATTGCTATTGTTGTTGCTGGTGGTGGTGGTGGTGTTGTCGTTTCTCTTCTTGTTGTTGGTGGTGGTGGTGTCGTATCTATTGTTGTTGTCTTTCATTTGTTGTTTATGTGTATCTATTTACTGTAGCGGTGGTGTAGCATACAAAGCAGCCAAATATGGAGCAGGCAAAGGTCGTATCTGGTTGTCAGACGTTGAATGTATCGGGGATGAAAAATCCCTCGCTGAATGCAAGAAAAATCCCTGGGGTCTGAACCACTGCAAACACGATAAAGACGCAGCTGTTGAATGCAGTAAGTACACTGTTATCATCCTCACAGAGTATTTTCTGTGTTATTGCATCAACATCATCATCATCCTCATCATCACCTTCATCATCATCATCGTCATCTTCATAATCTTCGTAATCATCAGCTTGAATACCGTTTTAAGATGGAATTTGGGTCATACACTACAATAAGATCATCATCATCATAATCGTCATCATCATCATCATTATCATCATCATCATCCACTTCCTCTCTTCTTTTCCTCCTCTCCCTACTACTCTTCCTTCCCTTCTTGCTCTCTTATTCCCCTCCTCTTCTCCTTCCTACTCCTCTTCCTCTTCTCCTACCTACTCTTCCCCACTTCATCTTTTCACCTCACGTAACACAGATAATTAATGAACTTCAGAAAGGCACTGGATAGATAGAAGCATTACAGCGACATCATTTTCATCCCATTCCAGCCTCGCTTCATCTCTCCTTGTAGACTTACAACATTCTACCCAAAGTTAAACCCACAGAAAACCTCCTTAATAAGGCGATTGGGCACCGTTATTTGAATGCTGATCATTTGATACAGCTGACTGAACATTTTGGTAACAGCACATTTTGGCACTGAAAGCACACACACACACACACACACACACACACACACACACACACACACACACACACACACACACACACACACACACACACACACACAGAGGCGCAAGTGTAGCTGTGAGGTAAGAAGTTTGCTTCCTAGCCACATGGTTCCGGGTTCAGTTCCACTGTGTGACACTTTGGGCAAGTGTCTTTCCCACCAGCCACGGAATGGTCAAATGCCTTGTGATAGAAACTGAATGAAGCCGGTTGAATATATACATCTATGTGTGTGTTAGTGTGCATGCGTGTGTTGGTGTGTATGCGTGTGTCTTTGTGTCACTGTTTGTCCCCCACCACCGATTGACAATCGGTGTTGGTGAGTTTATGCCCCTATAACTCAGCGGTTTGGCAAAAATGACTGATAGAATAAGTGCCACACTTAAAAGAAATAAATACAGGAGTTGATTTGTTCGACTAAGATTCTTCTAGGTGGTGCCCCAGTATGGCTACGGTCTAATGACTGAAACAAGTAAAAGATATAAAAAAAAAACACTTGCCCAGAAATATACACATATAGACAGAAAGAATGAGGGAGAGGAGGAAAAGAAGACAGAGACATAACAATTTATAAATTGAACACGACTGACATAAATACATATATATATGTACATACCGACATCTATATGTATACATACGTGCATATATGGGTACAGGACATCACAAAAAATGTTAAACACAATGAGAAAGGAAAACATAAAAACGAGGACAGAAAACAAACTTTTTTTCGAACAACGAAAAGAACAAACAGAGAAATGAGACATGTAACATAAAGAATATTACCCTTCTTCAGTTGTCCCTGTTCCATCTACTCCGCGTTTCGAAGGTAAGGACAATACGCGACTTCGTTGGAGCAGTCCTTCCCGTAAGCAAATTAATTAAAATTTGGAATTTTTTGCGGTGGGTGAAAGTGTAAACAAGAACAGGACAGTGAGAACAAGACAGTAAAACACAATAAAAACAAGACAGAACAGTGAAAACAAACGGTAAGGGCTGTTAGGCCAAGACGATAGAAAAATAAACACATAACACATAAACACATAAACCCTTTCCCTCTCCTCAAACACATAAAAAGAAATATGCTCACACACATAAACAGAGAAGGAGAGGAAAGCAGAGAACAAGAGAAACATTAAAATAGAAAAAGCAGTAGAAGCTGTCAAATAAGTCAGCATCAAATCATCAGTGCCAGAACAATTCAACCCATAACGTCCCGTGCCCAGAAATCTCAACCTAGCCAACTAAATACTCTTCTTCCTTTCTTTCTGTTTCTCTCAAGGTCGGTTAAGGTTAACAGGAGGAAAGAACGATGTCAGTGGTAATGTAGAGATTAGCTTCAACAACCGCTGGGGTTCAATTTGTGATAACGGCTGGACAGACAAAGAGGCACATGTTGTCTGTAAAATGCTTGGATATACGTAAGTACATATACACGTGTATGTATGTATGTAATGTGAAGATGCTTGAGAGGAGTGGCAGTAGAAGTATAGAGTCAATGATTTTGCAAAGTTGTTTGAGGTGGGGGGGTACATTTGGTAAGGATGAGTGATGAGCGACTGCCCAAGCAGCTATTGTATGGTGAGCTGGAAGATGGCATTATAAAAGGCTAAGGGAATAAACCCCAACAGAAAATCCAGAAGGAGGAACCCTAAGGCAGACATAACCAATATTTGGTATCCCCTGCTGCCCTGTGGATGCTGCAAGCATGTTGACTCGATCTCTCGTAAAGGCTTGTGGTACATAAAAGCACACATAATTATATCATTGACATGAAAATCATCAGCTATGGCCACTGGGACTGCCAGATCACTGCATCAACCCTAGTACTTGACTGGTACTTTATTTTATCAACCTCGTAAGGATGAAAGGTACAGTTGACCGTGGCAGGATTTGAACTCAGAATGTAAATCACTGCTAAATATTTTGTCCAACATGCTCAGTTTGTCACCTTATATATCTTTTATGCTAACATTTGTTTAAACGTGTATATTTTTTTGACAGAGATGGTGTTGCTTTCCTCAATTCCAACTTTGGCCAAATCTTCCATAAAGTATGGTTAGATAATGTCAAGTGTACCGGACATGAAATATCACTAACTCAATGTCGTAAAAGTAATTGGGGTGATACTCACTGCTCGAGTTCAAATGCAGCCGGCGTGCAGTGTGGTAAGTATAACCCTTCCTTTTCAAGAACTGGATCTCAAAGCATTCATAAAGCTATTAATAAAAGTATGTAAATATTAGGTTGAAAAATCAATTTTGCGATTGAAAATGTTGAAGGTTGTCTCAAGAACGCAAACTCGATCTCCTGTAGACACAACAGGTATTCTATCTCCAATATTTTCCATCCAAACGAGATTTTCAACCCAATATTTAAATATTATTTACAGATATATGTATGCTTCAAGATTCACTTGTTTTAAAGCAGAATTATTTTATGTTCTCTCAAAAGTTTATAAATTCTCATGACATCAAGTACGGTACTGTATTTCCCAGCATACAAGTCAATGTCATACATCGTGTAAACATGTAATGAAAACATTGAAACATTATCATTATCTTCACAAATCCTGTTGCATTTCACATGCAATTTGTGGTCCTCCAAAGCCATCTTGGTGTGGATGTCGACCTACCTTTTTGGTGGGGCTGTAAATTTTGGTCAAAAAAATTGTATGCCGGTAAAAATACTAATTATTTCAGGTCAAGTACAGAAATATTTACATAATTACATAATTTATAATTTCATATAAGGCATGTTTATGTAGTCAATGGGTGCAGTAATGACCGTGCGGATAATTTATTTACTTCACAACTATGCAGTTTCTGAACTAATACTTTGGCATGACACACTGGACAGAGTCACAGAGTCTATACTACTAATACTACTACAGCATTAGATTGACCAATTCCAAGTGGAATTTAGTGAGGAAAGGCTAACGTACATCTCTCCACCGAAGGGTTACCCAACTTACAGAGTCTTCGCTCGATACAATGCTCCTATAGCTGGGATATCCCAGAAACAGTTTTCAGAGACTATCTTTTACCATTCGTTATGTTGCTAAATTTCAAAATGAATGAAATCAAATCAAATGACCTTGTCCTTTTCTAACTGTTTGCCTTTCCTCACTACTTTAACCTACACATACTGACTCAAAGGGATGCCACCTTCAGCCGTTTTTGAACAAGAAAATCACACAACCACAACTTCAATCGCTGTTCTATCTAAAATTTTGGTGGCACACTTATTTGAACACTCAGAATGCATACCTACTAGTTTGTGTTATCCTGATGAAAACTGCTCATATCCTCAATGTATGTATATATATATATATATGCGTGTGTGTGTATATACACACATATCATCCTCCTCCTCATCATCGTTTAACATCCGCTTTCCATGCTAGCATGGGTTGGACGATTTGACTGAGGACTGACAAACCAGATGGCTGCGCCAAGCTCCAATCTGATCTGACAGAGTTTCTACAGCTAGATGCCCTTCCTAATGCCAACCACTCCAAGAGTGTAGTGGGTGCCTTTATGTGTCACCGGCACAAGGTACTGGCAACGGCCACGCTCAAGTGGTGTTTTTTACGTGCCACCTGCAGAGGAGCCATTCCAGCTGGACTGGCAACGACCTCACTCAAATGTTTTTTCACGTGCCACTGGCACAAGTGCCAGGCGACAGTGGTATATATATATCCCCTTTATGTTTAGCCCCCTATGGGCAATAAAGACATATATAATATTTTATTTATTTTTGCTTCTTCTCCAATGTTATACGTCTGTGAAATAATATCTTATTTTGTCTAAAGGTTATCTACAAGGGAGACTGATCGGAGGTAAAACCCCACGTGAAGGCCGCATTGAGTTCAACTATGCCGGTATTTGGGGAACAGTTTGTAATACCAACTGGGACCAATATGATGCCCATGTTGCCTGTCGAATGTTGGGATTTAGGTAAGTATGACATATTACTAATATGTTAATCATTATGAAGACAGAACATAGCAGATAGTGAAGACAGTACACCATGTTTGAGAATATTGGGTTGGTTTTATAGGACTAATCACATTGGCTGTTTCATAATTAAGTAAATTAATAATTTTAACTACCGAATGTGCTTAATGAGGCTTTAAACCATGACAAGGTGGGAATAGACATCAAGAGGGGAGGAAGAAAATGTGTAGAGAAAGAATTTAGTGATATTAATATTTATAAGTTATAAGTCACCAATATCAGCCATGACTACGATTTCACTTGGCTTGATGGATCTTCTCAAGCACAACATATTGCCAAAGGTCTCAGTCACTAGTCATTGCCTCTGTGAGGCCCAAAGTTTAAAGATTATGCTTCACCACCTCATCCCATGTCTTCTTGGGACCACCTCTACCACAGGTTCCCTCCACAGTTGGAGATCAATGCTTCTTTACACAGCTGTCCTTGTCCATGCAGGGCATCACATGACCATACCAGCACAGTTGTCTCCGTTGCACACCACATCTGATGCCTGCATTGTAAAGCAGCAAGCTGGTAGAATCATTAACACACCGGCAAAACGCTTGCCAGCATTTCTTCAGTCTTATCATGTTCTGAGTTCAAATACTGCCAAGGTCAATTTTGCCTTTCATCCTTTTGAGATCAATAAAATAAAGTACCAGTTAAGTACAGGGGTCGATCCTCTTCCTCATCATCATCATCACTTAACGTCTGTTGTCCATGCTGGCATGGGTTGGACGGTTTGACTGGGCTGGCATGTTGGAAGGTTGCACCAGACTCCAGTCTGATTTGACATGCTCTTCCTAATGCCAGCCACTCCAAGAGTGTAATGAGTACTTTTATGTTCCATCGGCATGGGTGCCATTTGCATGACACTGGTATATGCCATGATTGCGATCTTGCTTGGCTTGATGGGTCTTCTTCTCAAGCACCACATAATGCTAAAGGTCTTGGTCATTGCCTCTGTGAGGCCCAACTGTCAAAAGGAACTCAACCACCTCACCTCAATGAGGCCCAATGCTCGAAAGGCACTCAACTACTATGCCTCCATGAGGCCCAACGTTCAAAGGTTGATTTTTTTTTTTACGTGCCACCAGCATCGTTGTACTTGGCTAGACAGGTCCTCTTAAGCAGAGCAGATCACCAAAGGTCTCGGTCACAAGTCATTGCCTTCGTAAGGTTCAAAGTTCGAAGGTCATGCTTCACCACTTTAATGTAATTGTTTAATACCTTACCCCAAAAATTGCTGGCCTTGTGCCAAAACTAGAAAAGGATGTAAGTTATACTGATGAATCAACAATGTCTTGTTCCTCCGGCAAATATCTCTATAAATGACCAAATAATTACTATTTCTTATACACATCCTTTTAATATATTTCAGCACTGGTCAAGCAATTACTGATGGTCGTTTTGGTCCAGGGTCTGGTTGGATTTGGTTAGAAAATGTCAATTGTACCGGAAGCGAATCATCAATAACGTTATGCAATAAAAGTGATTGGAAATCAACAAATTGTGACCATTCCAGAGATGCTGGACTCATATGCGGTAAGTTATATTTGTGGTATTTGCACTCTTTTTGCCCAGGGTTTAAAATTTTCTTTTTAGCTGTTTTAAATTGGGGAGCATCATATGGAAGGAAGAAGTAAGCTTCTAAGTTTGTGCTCATATTTTGATTCCTAGATGTAGTAATTTCACTTCATTGATCTTACTTCCACTCTCAAGATATTCCTCATATATATATATATATATATATATATA
>NC_068989.1:7364934-7367660 GCF_001194135.2 Octopus bimaculoides
TCCAGTTGATCCGATCAACGGAACAGCCTACTCGTGAAATTAACGTGCAAGTGGCTGTGCACTCCACAGACATGCGTACCGTTAACGTAGTTCTCGGGGAGATTCAACGTCGCACAGAGTATGACAAGGCTGGCCCTTTGAATTACAGGTACAACAGAAACAGGAAGTAAGAGTGAGAGAAAGTTGTGGTGAAAGAGTACAGTAAGAGTTTGCCACCATCCCTTGTGGGAGCCTCGTGGAGCTTTAGGTGTTTTCGTTCAATAAACACTCACAACGCCCGGTCTGGGAATCGAGACCGCGATCCTGTGACCGCGAGTCCGCTGCCCTAACCACTGGGCCATTGCGCCTCCACTGGAACAGTGATTATGCATATAAGAAAAAATAAACATTAGTCAAAGCAATTTGTTAGCGTTTTATGGCTTTTATAATTATTTATGTTATATAATATTATGTCATGTTATATATTATATTCATAGTATTTAGTGTAATATTATAATATAAATGAATTATTGGATTGTCAAACTTTGAGAGCATTATTATTGTTGTTGCTGGTGTTGCTGTTGCTGTCGTTATCGTTATATTACTCATTTATTGTTAAACGTTTCATCTGTCTTAAAAGATTCAATTTGTATTTTCGTTGCAGAATACACTGTTTGATTGATTTATCTCCCCCTACTTCCTGCACTGACTAATTGCTCTGAACATTGGGTTATCAGCCAGCAATTGCGAACATTCACGAAACTTCAAGCTTGTAATCAATAACATTTATAGAAATAAAGATAAATACAGAAAACAATTGAAAGTGTAAAATTTAAATACTTATATACTTTTCGTGTGTGTGTGTGTGTGTGTATATAAATATATATATATGTATGTATATGTGTGTGTGTGTTTGCATGTGTGTGTGTGTGTGTGTGTGTGTGAGTCTGTGTGTGCACACATATATATATATATATACGACCCTCCATGTTTGTTATTGTTTGGTTTTCTTGTATGTCTCCACTGTCCTGTTTTTGTTCCCAACTTTGACCCTCCATAAATCCCAAATTTTATTTTAGTATTTGTGGGAGCAACTGCCTGCGAAGACACATACTGTCGTTTAATGTTCGAAATGAGAAGTATATAGACAGCCAACAACTGATGAAGGGTCGTTCTTTATGTTACTTGTCCTATTTTCCATTTCTTTCTCTCGTTATTTGCGTATTCAACTCATTTGTTTCCATAGTTCATGTTGTCTACTGTTTGACATGCTGTACTCATGTATGCATATATATATATGTGCATATATATATATATATATATATATATATATATATAATTTATATTATTATTTGATTGAATGCCATGCATCTATTTCCAAGTAAGTTTATATATATATATATATGTATGTATGTATGCATGTATGTATGTATGTATGTATGTATGTATGTATGTATGTATATATGTACATACGTACGTACGTATGTATGTATGTACGTACGTATGTATGTATGTATGTATGTATGTATTCAATTTGATTGTGGTCAAGAACAAATGTTGGTTTCTTGAATCACTTGCTATTTACATGTATTTAGATATACATATGAGCATAAAAAATTAATGTGTCTGTGTACATGTGCGTAGGTGTGTGACTGTATGTATGTGTGTATATATATGTGTGTGTGTGTGCGTGTGTAGAGACTCATACGTGTGTGTGTGCGTATTGGTTACTCTTGAGTGCTACTGGTAACATGTAACCAGTGCAACCGGTTTCATGGTCAGGTCATTGGCAACTAAACCAACAGCACCACTCAGCCTGTTTGGCAAGAAAGAAGACTTTTAGACAAACTGCAGGATGAAAAGCAAGACCCATTGAAGAGCAGATGAATTCGGAAGAATGAACAGCTATCTAATTACATGGTGTGTGTGTGTGCGTGTGTATGCACAAGGAATTAGAAATTTATTATTTGATACCTAAGTGCACATTTAGCCTATAAATAGATACATAGATAGATAGATAGATACATAGACAGAGCAACAGACAGACAGACAGATAGATAGATAGATAGATAGACAGATAAAGGGGTTAAGTCGATTACATTGACCTCAGTGCATAGGCAGAATAGTTAAGGGAGGTTCATTTTCCATAGGGCTTCCATACAGTTTCTATCTACCAAATTCACTCACAAGATAATTGGTCCACTTGAGGCTACAAAAAACACTTGCCCAAGGTGGCACATAACAGAACTGAACCTGAAAGCATGTGATTGCAAAGTGAGATTCTTAACTCCGCGGTCACTCACCCATTCATAAATTCACGACAATAAATTCACGTCAATATGAGAAATCAACAAATGATCTCCAGTAATCATTATTTTTTAAAGATTTTTGTTAGAAATTGTAAAATATATTTAATTCTTAAAAAAGTTACAAAATAAGAATAAAACCTCTTTGTTGGTTTTATAATGCATCCAGTGCTTTCTGTACAATGGTTGGCAATGGAGATGGTGAGATCCACAGAAACCAAGCCAAATGGCGAATATGAAGAGCAGTGAGTCCGGTTTAAGAAATGACTCAGAGTTTGATGACTCGTCCAACCCATGCCAGCATGAAAATCAAAACATAAAGTGATTATGATGATGATGATGATGATGTCTGAGTGAAAATCTATGTGTATGTGTGTGTGTTTGTGTGTGTATGTATGTGTGTGTGTGTATATATATATATATATATATATATATATATAT
>NC_068989.1:7368137-7369063 GCF_001194135.2 Octopus bimaculoides
TATATATGTATATATCATCATCATCATCATCATCGTTTAACGTCCGCTTTCCATGCTAGCATGGGTTGGACGATTTGACTGAGGACTGGTGAAACCGGATGGCAACACCAGGCTCCAGTCTGATTTGGCAGAGTTTCTACAGCTGGATGCCCTTCCTAACGCCAACCACTCATATATGTACATATGTATGTAAGTATGTATGTATGTATGTATGTATATGTGTGTGGTGAGTGTAATGTATGTGATTGTTCAGTTTTATTTCAAGATCTCTTGTCAACAGAGAAAGAGCTGGTTTCTAATCTAGCTCCGAGGCTTCTTCTTTGGAATTTCATCGTGAACAGGATATTTGTCAAAGTTTGTGTGTATAGTTGTGCATATCCATGTAGCTACATATGTAGACTCGGATGTATATACTCAGATACTAACCGTCTGGAAAGTTTTACAAATTTTTGCAGTTCCATTGATGGCTTGAATGTGTGTATATATGTGTATAAGTACGTTATGCAAACAATGATGAAAGATCAATAATGTCAGTTTTCTCTCTTGATGGTAGTAACCAACAATGATACTGAAGTGGTTCCAAAGTCTTTCAAGATATGACCGTAAGGTGGGGGAGGAGACAGTCCCTCACTTTTTCACTTCTGCATAATGAGACTCGTTACGAAGAGATGCTTTTACCGCATTCAAGCAGTATGTATACAACGTCTGAAAATAGAGAGATAAATGTATATATCAGATTATTGCTATCATATGGCATCATATGTTTGTGTGTGTGAATATATATATATGTGTGAACCGTGGTGGGTGAACCGCAGTGGGTGAACAGCAGTGGGTGAACCATGGTGGGTGAACAACGGTGGGTGAACCATGGTGGGTGAACCATGGTGGGTGAACAGTGGTGGGTGAACCATGGTGGGTGAACCATG
>NC_068989.1:7369336-7371924 GCF_001194135.2 Octopus bimaculoides
GTGAACCGTGGTGGGTGAACCGCGGTGGGTGAACCGCAGTGGGTGAACTGCAGTGGGTGAACCATGGTGGGTGAACAGCAGTGGGTGAACCGTGGTGGGTGAACAGTGGTGGGTGAACCGTGGTGGGTGAACCGTGGTGGGTGAACTGTGGTGGGTGAATAGCGGTGGGTGAACCGTGGTGGGTGAACCGCGGTGGGTGAACCGCAGTGGGTGAACTGCAGTGGGTGAACCATGGTGGGTGAACAGCAGTGGGTGAACCGTGGTGGGTGAACAGTGGTGGGTGAACCGTGGTGGGTGAACCGTGGTGGGTGAACTGTGGTAGGTGAACTGAGGTGGTTGAACCGTGGTGGGTGAACCGCAATATGGCAAGGGATTACTGTAATCCTCTAAGATTCTAGTAAAAATTATGCAACAAAGTAAAATCAGATAAAATTTTTAAAAAATAACAAAATTAATAAAATAAAATGTATCAGATTTCAAAGAGTTATTCCTTACCGGGTCTGTTAAAATTAGGGGTTGGGATTTCTTCATCTGCCGCAAAAGTCGAGCAATATTGACGCAGGTTTCTTCGGCCTTTACCATATTTATTGTAGTATAAATGGCACAGAACAGACCACTCTTAAAATAATTACCCCTATAAAGCAAAGAAATAGACCATGAATGGTGTGTTGATGTCATTGTTGTTGTTGTTGTTGTTGTTGTTGTTGTTACTTATGCATTGATTAAAAAGGGTTTCTGTTCTGGTGATTTAATTAACAGTTGGATATGACACAGGGTTAGTTGCTTTTTATGTTTTTTAATTATGCATGGCTGTGTAGTTAAGAAGCTTGCTTCCCAACCATCTGGTTTCAGGTTCAATCCCACTGCATGGCATCTTGGACACAAATGTCTTCTACTGTTGCCTTTGGCTGACCGATATCTTGTGTGTATGTGTGTGAGTGTTAGTGTGTACATGTGTTTACTGTGTGTATGAGTGTGTGTGTGTATGTGTGCGTGCATGTGTGGTGAGTGTGTGTGTGTATGTCTGTGTGCGAGTGAGTTTGTACATGTGTCTGCTGCGTGTATGTATATGTGTGTTGAGTGTGCGTGTGCAAGCGTGAGTGTGTACATGTGTTTGCTGTGTGAATGAGTGTGTCTGTGTGTTCAGTATGTGTATGTGCGTGTGTGTGTGCATGTGTGTGTGTGTGTGTGTGTGTGCATTTCACAAGTATATTTTTGTATGCATGTGTCTGTGTGGTGTCTGATACACGTGTGTATATATTCATATGAGAAGATGCTAATCGTGATCCATCAACTTACCTACAATGCACAGCTATTGGCATTTTCTCGCTGTTTTGGTGCGAGACAATGTCCACCAGACTAAGCATCGTTTCAAATGGTGGCAGCTCGGTTTTGTCCTTCCAGAAGGTCACATCATAGTGGTTCACAATGGCATAATGGTATGACTCCTACCGACAGCAAATCATAAAACGATAATAGCAATAAAACCATAAAACTCATGAGGATGAAGACAGTTATGATGATGATGATGATGATGACGCTGTTATATATATATGTTTCTTTATTGCTCACAGGGCGCTAAATAGAGGGGACAAACAAGGACAGACAAAGGGATGAAGTTGATTACATCGACCTCAGTGCATAACTCGTACTTATTTAATCGACCCCCAAAAGGATGAAAGGCAAAGTCGACCTTGGCGGAATTTGAACTCAGAATGTAACGGCAGACAAAATACCACTAAGCATTTCGCCCAGCATGCTAACGTTTCTGCCAGTTTGCCGTTCAATTGTTATATGTATAGGTGCAGGTGTGGCTATAGGCACAGGTGTGGCTGTGTAGTAAGAAACTTGCTTCCCAATCACATGGTTCCAGTTTCAGTCCCACTGCGTGGCACCTTGGGCAAGTGTTTTCTACTATAGCCTCGGGCCAACCAAAGCCCTGTGAGTGGATTTGCTAGACAGAAACTGCAAGACGCCTGCCATACAAGCATGGTCGATCCCATGTCAGTGATATATATATATAAGATCTTCTATAGTTCTTACCTCTTTGGTATAAGAAACTCTCAAGACACTGCATTGAAATAATTCTTTGTCGATGAAATTAATTAATTCCAAATCAAATTGACCAAAATTCAGAGACTGACCAATTGCCGTTGGCAAATAGCTGGTGTTTTCCTGCAAATAACAATAACAATATTAGAAATCAATTATTATTAATATTATTAATAATATTTATTAAGTCAATAATTATTAATATTATAACAATATTAGAAGTCAATTTAAATCGAGAATTTCATGTGAAATAGACTAAATTTTTTTCATCTTTTACTTCTTTCAGTCATTTGACTGTGGCCATGCTGGGGCACCACCTTGAAGATCTTTTAGTCAAATGAATCGACCCCAGTAGGTTTTCTTAATTCTTGTACTTATTCTATTGGTCTCCTTGGCCAAGCTGCTAAGTTACAGACATGTAAACACACCAACACATATATACACACACATACATACGTACATACATACATACATACATACATACAAACATACATACATACATACATACATACATACATACATACATATATATATAT
>NC_068989.1:7372775-7379447 GCF_001194135.2 Octopus bimaculoides
GCAGGTGCCACAATTAGGGCGTGCACATTTTTTAACTGATGGGGGTGGAAGTGGTGTATGTAGTTTGGAATTGGTTAATAATGTTTTCAAAGATTTGTGTTGCCTTTTGCATTTAAGGACTTTGTGTGTATTAATGATATTGTTCATTTTCGGGTCTGTGGTGAGTAAGGGGAGGTTTTGTTTAATTGTGGTGAATGCTTCGATGTTATTGGGGTTATGGGTGGAGATGTATGGAAGTATTTTGGGGTTGGGTGTGTTATTATGTTGGTTGGTTTTTAGTGTGTTTTTGTCAAGCTCCTTGGCACGTTTATATATATATATATATGACAGCCTTCTTCAGTTTCTGTCTACCAGATCTACACAAAAGGCTTTGGTTGACCTGAGGCAATCGTAGAAGGCCCTTGCTCAAGGTTTCACACAGTGGAACTGAACCTGGAACCATGTGGCTGGGAAGCAGCCATGCCTCCACTTGCCATACAGCCATGTATCTGTACAAATGACGTGTGTGTGTGTGTTGAGTAAGTGTACGCATGTGTTGTAAACAACATAGTTATGTGTTGCTGTATTCTTTCATACAAGACACTAACTGCTCATGATGTACCTGTATCTAATATCTATAGGGACATGGCCTGGTGGTTGCGGTGTTACACTTATGATTGCATTATCACGGTTTCAATTCTCAGACCAACCAATGCGTTGTGTTATTGAGCAAAACACTTCATTTCATGGTGCTCTGTGAAATACTTCAACACCTGATGTATGGTACGCCATGCACCTGTATACGCAATGCCAATTTGATGAGGGCAGTGGGAAAGAGTTAATAAACAGCACAAGCATTTGATCACTATAAGCAAATATATATATATTGATAGATAGTTGTTTGAATTCAGAAAGAGTTTAGCTGTATGTTTGCTATTTTAGGGTTTGTAGGTACACCCAGCATTCTACCATTCCATTGATTTAATTCTTTTAGAATTAGTAACAATAAAACAGAAGTTTCCTTAGAGGATTGAACTCACATTGGATAAGTCTCTAAATGTTACTATAGTCAAACACTTTTCTTTAGTGATAATGTTCCAAAACTCAGGAATTTCCTCTTGATCTGGAGATATGGCTAAAATGAATTTATCTTCCTCATAACCCTGGAAATAAAACAGCAAAAGTTTTTTAAAGAATTATATACAAACATCTCTGGAGAAAATACATTTTGCAAATTTATCCAAAGGCAACTTGCAAGCTATTAATGTATTGACTTGCAAGCTTGTTATGCTATGCTGAGGAAGCATGTATAGAATTGATTTGCTTCTGGCTGGCTTGAAAATAGTAAATGATTAAACACACAGAAAAATTTGCGACACATAGATCTATAAGGGGGTGCTGAAAAGTTCCTGGCTTTAAGAGTATCACAAAATGCCTGGTTGGAGACCTAACCTTCTGAGTTCTTTTACAGGGCTTAGAAAAACTGAAGGGCCCCTGCAATAAGTGTATGAATCTGAGGGGAAAATATGTTGAATAAAATCATAATTAACTGATCCACTTGCATTTTCTTCTACCCAAAGCCAGGAACTTTTCAACATGCCTTCATATGCATGTGGTTTGTCAAATGTGTCTTCCTGATAATTATCACGAAGACTACAGTTGACTAAATCAACTCCAGTATTTTACTAATGTTAAAACTGCCCCACTATAATCATCATCATCATCATCATCATCGTTTAGCGTCCGCTTTCCATACTGGCATGGGTTGGACGGTTTAACTGAAGACTGGTGAGCCAGATGGCTGCACCAGGCTCCAAACTGATCTGGCAGAGTTTCTATACTTGTGTTCCCTTCCTAATGCCAAAAATTCCGAGAGTGTAGTGGGTGCTTTTACGTGCCAACGGCACGAGAGCCAGTCAGTTAGTACTGGCGATGGCCATGCTCAAATGGTGTCTTTTATGTGCCACCGGCACAGGAGCCAGTCCAGTGGCACTGGCAACAACCTCGCTTGAATGTTGTTTTTCACGTGCCACTGGCACAAGTGCCAGTAAGGCGATGCTGATAACAACCATGCTCAAATGGTGCTTTTTATGTGCCACCGGCATGGGATCCAGTCAGCAGCCCTGGCAACGATCACGCTCGGATGGTGCTTTTAACGTTTCACTGGCACAGGTGCCAGTCAGGCGGTGCTGTCATCGGCCACGTCATTGAATTTGATTTTGATTGTGAAAGCCAAATAATATTCAGCACAATTGGATCTCAAAAAATAAAGAGAAACAACAAAGTACCACTACACATTTTATCAGACATTCAGCTGCTTCACCAAACCGCTGCAAATTATATGCAGGAATGTTAATTACTTACCTCAATTAAAGAAATTTCGAAATTTGTGGTGGACATATTGCGTTCATCTTTGAAATAAAGGAAAAACAAATCATTAAAAAAATATTCAAAACTTTGTAAGGATGAAAATAATGTTTATTGTTAACAGTAGGTGCAGGAGTGGCTGTGTGGTAAGTAGCTTGCTAACCAACCACATGATCCTGGGTTCAGTCCCACTGCGTAGCACCTTGGGCAAGTGTCTTCTACTATAGCCTCGGGCCGACCAAAGTCTTCTGAGTAGATTTGGAAGATAGAAACTGGAAGAAGCCCATCGTATATGTATATATATATATATATATATATATATATATATATATATGTATGTGTGTGTTTGTGTGTCTGTTTGTCCTCCCAGCATTGCTTGACAACAGATGTTGGTGTGTTTACATCCCCGTAACTTAGCACTTTGGCAAAAGAGACCGATAGAATAAGTGCTAGGCTTACAAAGAATAAGCTCTGGGGTCAATTTGTTCGACTATAAAGGCGGTGCTCCAGCATGACTGAAACAAGTAAAAGAGCATAATTTACAGGTTATATAAAGTGTATGTGTTTGCGTGAGTGTGAAAACCTAAGGAAATTACAGGAATTATTCAAAGAGACAATAAAGCTGTTTATATAGCAACAGTATTATTATTATTATTATTATTATTATTAGTAGTAGTAGTAGTAGTAGTAGTAGTAGTAGTAGTATAATTTTTTTTGTTTTTTTTCCTTTTGCTCATAATCCACAGACTTACCACTGTAAAGTTCCTCAAGCAGATCAGAGTGAATGCTGTTCCCCTGGCAGACTGGCTGAAGGATATCCTGCAAAAGAATCACGACAATAAAGAGAGGGGTTTCTGTTGTTTTTGTTTTATGGACTCTGTGCTGAGACGGTATGGGGGCTGGTTGTAGGAATGTTGTAATAGTGAGGATGCGTTGAGGTGTGTGTGTGTGTGTGTGTGTGTGTGTGTGCTGAGAGTATATGCGGGGTTGGTGCAAAAGTTGGTATACAATTATGGAAAAAAGAAAAAAAGATAACACGTACAATATTCATTTATTTTTATCAAGAAAAATTAAGTTATGATAAAAGTATCATCATGGTTAATGACACTAGAAATATCAAAATGGATGGAAGAAGAGGAGGAGAGGAGGGGGAGAAGAGGAGGAGAAGAGAAGGAGAGGAGGGCGAGGGGGAGGAAGGGGAAAGGGATGAAGAGGAAGGGAAATGGGAGGAGGAGGTAGAAGGAGAGGAGGAGGAGGAGGAGGAGGGGGAGGCAGAAGGAGAGGAGGAGGCAGAAGGAGAGGAGGAGGCAGAAGGAGAGGAAGAAGAAGAAGGGGAGGAGGAAGAAGGAAGAAGGAGAAAAAAAGGGGAGGAGGACGCAGGTGTGAAGAA
Source organism: Octopus bimaculoides (assembly GCF_001194135.2). Lineage (NCBI taxonomy): Eukaryota > Metazoa > Mollusca > Cephalopoda > Octopoda > Octopodidae > Octopus > Octopus bimaculoides. The sequence goes on from NC_068989.1 coordinate 7,376,512, forward strand.
GAGGATGGGAGGAGGAGAGAAATGCCAGCAAGAGAGAGAGAAAGAAAAAACGAAAGAGAGAAAGAAAGAAAGAAAGAAAGAAAGAAAGAAAGAAAGGGTTACTGACCATAAACTGCCTGTCTGCAATTGACCAACAAGTGATTTCGTCCTTGACGGAAATCCTGTCGATTTCACTCTTTAAATCATTAAGGTTGATGCTACAGCCAGAGGTCATCATACTCTCAGTTATGACATCGTAAACGAATTCAAGTTGTGCCTAGCAAAAAGGAATAAAAAAACAAAAAAAACCCACATTATCTTCAATAAATGGCTAAGCTTCAAACAAAGGCAAACACAGTTCTTCAATGCGAACGTAACACTCTGATTTCTAAAATTATAGCAAAGCCATACATTTCAGTGCAAGAGAACAATCGCTTATATTCAGCTCTGTCATGTGACTTTTAGAGCCCCCCCTCCCCATCCGGCAACTTTTTGTTTCAAGGGCCCAATCCCTTTAATCAAAATTCATAATCTACACACCTTTTATTCATAGCTATATTTTACCTTATTCTACCTGAAGTTCAGTGTTTTACATTATCCTAAAGAACATCTTTAAAAGTACAACAGCTTAAATTTATTTCGGTCTCTATTACAAATTTCAATAAGTAAAACTTCCAGATGTGAATAAAAGAACACTTTTATAATCCAGGCAACTTTTAAAGACAAACATGGCATACTTTTTGCTTCATGAAATCATTGTTCAGTTCAGAATAATCAGGCTGAGAGCTAAGTTTGTGTTCAATAGATATCATAGACAATCCACAAAGCCTGGTACACGTTCATGGTACAATGTAATATTTTAACAAGAACTTTTGCAGGTTCAATGTATTACCGTTTTATTTCTTGAAATTTTCACCTAACATAGTTTAATTCTTGTTCAACATCTTAACCAAAGTAAATAGATGATTCATCTACTTTCCTTGATCTTAACATGGGGCCTCTCAACCACAGAGGCCCCCTGTGACTGCAGGGATTGCAGGGGCTTAGCGACAGCCCTGCATATATTGATTTCACTTGTATATTTGGTGTCAATAGGCAGCAGAAATGTTAGCATTCCAGGAGAAATGCTTAGCGGTATTTCGTCTGTCTTTAAGTTCTGAGTTCAAATTCCGCTGAGGTCGACTTTGCCTTTCATCCTTTTGGGGTCGATAAATTAAGTACCAGTTGTGTAATGGGGTCGAAGTAATCGACTGCCCCCTCTCCCCCAAATTTTGGGCCTTGTGCCTAGAATAGAAAATAATATATAATCTTTCTAAGGCGGCGAGCTGGCAGAAACGTTAGCATGCTGGGCAAAATGCTAAGTGGTATTTCGTCTGTCTTTACGTTCTGAGTTCAAATTCTGCCGAGGCTGTCTGCATTCATACACAAGCATCTGTATCTCATTACTTTGGTCTTCATACTCTTTACTCTCTCTCTCTCTCTCTCTCTCTCTCGTTTACTTGTTTCAGTCATTTGACTGCGGCCATGCTGGAACACCACCTTTAGTCGGGACTTATTCTTTGTAAGCCGAGTACTTATTCTATCGGTCTCTATTGCCGAACCGCTAAGTGACGTGGACATAAACACACTAGCATCAGTTGTCAAGCAATGCTAGGGGGACAAACACAAACACACACACGATGGTCTTCTTTCAGTTTCCGTCTACCAAATCCACTCACAAGGCTTTGGTCGGCCTGAGGCTATAGTAGAAGACACTTCTCCAAGATGCCACGCAGTGGGACTGAACCCGGAACCATGTGGTTGGTAAGCAAGCTACTTACCACACAGCCACTCCTACGCCTATACGTAACCAAAAATTGAATATTTACAAAGAAATACAAACCCGTTTGGTGAATATCAGACACCTTTCGTTATATAAACTTCTGATGCTATATGCTGTGTTGAGAGCTTTGTTTTGTTCCAATTTCTCCAGAAGAATATCAAGGCATATATACGCCCCAGTAGACCCAGCACCAGCTCTGAAATATAATGGTAATGTTCTTCATTGTTAAACAAATTCAAAATTCACAAAAATAATTTATTCAAACTCTTCTTTTATCGTTTATCTTTTACTTGTTTCAGTCATTAGAATGCGGCCATGCTGGGGCACCAGCTTGAAGAAACTCAGTCAAACAAACCTGCCCTAGTACAAATTATTTTTTTAAGCCCTGTGCTTATTATATTAGTCTCTAAGGGACATGAACACATCAACACTGGTTGTCAAGCAATGGAGGGGGATAACGACAGACATAAAGACATGCACTCACAGATATATAAACATATGTGTGTGTGTGTGTGTGTGTGTGTGTGTGTGTGTGTGTATATATACTCGTTTACTCCTATACTTGTTCCAAGCCAAGTGAAATCATAGCTGTGGTCGTTACCAGTGACATGTAAATGGCACCTGTGCCGGTAGCACATAAAAAGCACCCATTGCACTCTCAGAAGGCGTCCAGCTGCAGAAACCACGCCAAAATAGGACTGGAACCTGGTGCAGCTCTCCAGCTTACCAGTTCCAGTCAAACCGTCCAACCCATACCAGCATCAAAAGCAGACGTTAAATGGTGACGACGACAATGATGATGATGATGGTGGTGGTGGTGGTGGTGATGATGTTGATGATGATGATGATGATGATGATGATGATGATGATGATGATGATGATCTAGTTAAAAAACAGTTACTCATCACTCACTTGCTTTGAACAACAATTGGATATTTCAAATCACTGCAAGAGTTGACTTTCTGGCGAAAGTTTAGAATATATTCTGGTTTTGATGGATTCATTCCTTCAGGCCAACCAGTGAAGTTGTATTGTGTTATTGTGCGGCTGACAAAAGGTTTAGATTTGGGCTGCAAAAAAAATATATATATATATACAATGTAACTAAACGCGAAATTGAAGAATCTTATAAGTG
>NC_068989.1:7380515-7389650 GCF_001194135.2 Octopus bimaculoides
GAGCCAGTCCAGGGGCACTGGCAACGATCCCGCTCAAAAGATTTCATGTGTCGCCCGCACATGAGCCAGTCCGGGGCGGGGGGGGGGCACTGGCAAACGATCCCGCTCGAAAGACCCCATGTGTCGCCCGCACACGAACGAGCCCGGGGGCACCGGCAACGACCTCGCTCGAAAAACCTCATGTGTCACCCGCAAGCCGGCCCAGGGGCACCGGCAACAAAATCCATAACAATTAAATCAATAACAAGCTCATTAGCAACAGCAACAACTCAGAATACAATTTTTTTTACCTGCTTGTTGTTCGTGAATAACACAATTACAGAACAGTTCCGTTGCCATATCATTCTCCAGAAATCAACCATTGTTTTTTTAGTCGGCACTAGAAAATTACAAGCAAAGGCATCATGTTATACTTTTGTACACATACATGCATATACAGATCCATATATAAAACATACCTAAACATATACATACGCAAACACATGCATATACATGCGCAAACACATGCATATGCATACATATGCATATACATGTTGATCTGATGTTTCATCAGATCAACATGTCGCTTTCAATATTTCATGAAAGATATCAATTGAAAATATAACTGTTATATATGGAGAGAGAGTGAGAGAGAGAGAGAGAGAGAGAGAGAGAGAGAGAGAGAGAGAGAGAGAGAGAGAAACACAGAATGAGGATGAGATTAAATAAGAACATGAAATGAAAATTAAATATACATTGAGATAAAAATGAGATAAAATGACAAAATAAATATATAAATAGCAAAATGGGAACTACCTTGTGTTGAAATATATTTCTTATTCTGAAATGAAAGATATAAGAAAACTTCATTTATTTTAAGACAATTAATTTCATTTATATCAAATTGTTACTATTCATGGTTTTAGAAATGCAAGTATTTCCTTATTAAATACATCAAGGCTAACATATATGAAAGGTTGATAACTTGAATGTTGAGAATGAGGCTTTAGTAAAGAGTATAGCCTGGTGCCAAGCTGTATCGGCTTTTGCGTTTCCGCTAGATTACATCGGTGGCACGAATACGGGAGGCTGTGACTGCTGGTCTTCCATAAACAACCATGCCTAGACTTGTGCTTCAGAAGGGAACTTTCTAGGAGCAATCCCATGGCCATTCTTGACCGAAAGGAGTCTTTACCATTTTATAGCCTGAATAGTAGTAATGTGAAATTTGAATCTCAAAGAGGAATAGAACATGTATATATATATATATATATATATATATATTGCGTGTGTGTGTGTGTGTGTATATATATATATATATATATATATATATATATATACATGTATATTCGAACTGGGTTCTCATTCCTAAGGTATTTTTCGATGTTATTATCATCATCATTATTATTATTATTATTATTGTTCAGGTCACTGCTTGGAATCGAACTCAGAATCTTGGGATTAGTAGCCTGTGTTCTTAACCACTATGCCATATGCCCGTCGAATGTAAATAATGTAAAAAATGTACATAATTCCCCATCTCTTAAATATAGAACTGTACAATTAATATTTGCTTAATTAAGGCAGCAAGTTGGAGGAATTTTTAGCAGGCAGAGTAAAAAAATAAGTGGTAGAATTACACCCGTCTCCAAGTTCTGAGGTCAACTTCTATTGAGGTCAACTTCACTTTTCATCCCTTTTGGGTCAATAAGGCAAGTATTGGATGAGGATTGGGATTGCTGTAATCAACGTACTACCCCCCCACCAAATTGCAGGCTTTGCGCCAAAATTTGAAATCACTGTTATTTGTTTTATCTATAAATATATTTTTATCAAGTGTAGCACTTGGAAGTGGCCTGTTGACAAGTCTGGATGTGTTCACACTTACAGACATAATATATATATACATACATACATACATACATATATATATATATATATATATATATATATATTCACTGTAAGTACCACATCTATTTCCTCAAAATTCCTGAAAAGCCTGATTGAGAGGAAACTACTAAATATTAAGTGGTCTTGGATTTTCCCATCCTTACCACAAAGCTCACTACACAATTGTGTTGAGTGCACGCTTTCGCATAGATATGATACGTAGAACACTCAACTAACTCTTTGATGTGTATGAGGGATTGCATGTACATGTGTGTGAGTATAGATACATAAGAATGTATGTGTGTTTGTGCACGTGTTCTTCTTCCGCCTCCTCCTCATCATCATCATTTAACATCCGTTGTCCATGCTGGCATGGGTTGGACAGTTTGATCAGGACTGGCAAGCTGAAAGGCTGCATCAGACTCCAGTCTGATTTAGCATGGTTGCTACAACTGGATGCCCTTCCTAACGCCAACCCCTCCAAGAGTGTGATGGGTGATTTTCTTTGCCACCGGCACAAGTGCCATTTGCACGACACCAGTATCTGCCATGTCTATGATTTTACGTGGCTTGATGGGTCTTCTTCTCAAGCATGGCATAATACCAAAGGTCTTGGTCATTCACCATTGCCTCAGTGAGGCCCAACACTTGAAAGGTGCTTTTCATGTGCCACCAACATTGGCCACCTTGCCTCCATGAGGCCCAACACTTTAATGTATTTAAGTTATCATGGTTAAGTTCACACATTAACATTACCACTTATGCATCAGTCATTTGACTGCGGCCATGCTGGAGCACCGCCTTTAGTCGAGCAAATCGACCCTAAAACTTAATCTTTGTAAGCCTAGTACTTATTCTATCGGCCTCTTTTGCTGAACTGCTAAGTTACGGGGACGTAAACACACCAGCATCGGTTGTCAAGCGATGTTGGGAGGACAAACACAGACACACAAACACACACATATATATACATATACAGATATACGACGGGCATGTATATATACATATACATATATACGATGGGCATGTATAAACGTCCACAACAAAGCACACAAAAAAATGCAAACTGCACAATTCTAGATATTGAGTTACTTTTGAAGAAAACAGCTAATTTTAAATTTAAATGGAAGAGTCAGAATAACAGATAGAGGGGAGAAAATGAGTCATTAATGTTAATTAAGAATGAAGTTAATTGCAAAACCAAAATAACTTACATGTATGTAAGAAGCATTAATGTAATCGGATGAAGAGCTTGCATCAGGTTGCAACACAACTCGAGAGTGATCGTCTGGATTGAAGAACACAAATACAAATTTATGAATATATTTAAATTGATATGGATTTCAAATTTTGGCACAAGGCCAGAAAGTTTGAGGGAGGGGATAAATTGATTATATTGACCCCCAGGGCTCAACCGGTACTTATTTTATTGATCCCAGAAGGACGAAAGGCAGAGTCAACCGTGGCAGGATTTGAACTCAGAACATAAAGACAGATGAAATGCCACAATGCATTTCGTTAGTGTGCTAACAGCTCTGCCAGTTTGCCACTTTATGAATATAATCTACTATAATAATACTCTTGTGTTTTTCTTTGTCACAACATACGAATGAGAAAGGAAGGAATGATAGATGAATAAGGAAGGAAGGGGTGATGGCAAACTTGGTAGTAGGATGATGGAAATTCTTTGGATAATATAGAATTTCCTGAAGCTACTGGATTTGTTGAGTGTATAAACAGATTGGCTGTGATGCAAACGACACTGACGAAACTCCAATAAGGACTGAAAACTGGTTAAGGCTGTTAAATTTACCATGTTTGTATGTGTACTACATAGATTATTATATATATTTGGGGTTGCAGTAAGGGAGTCACATATCAAATTTCAGAAAAATTAGAGATGGAATCGGAAAAACAGAAATTTTAAAATATAAAAACTCACAAGGAAGTAAACATTGGAAACGATTCTTGTCTTTATTTTCAGGTTTTATTGCTTCAGTACATGGATAAAGAAGATTACAAGGCAGATCCTGAAACACAAACCGAAATGATTTATAACATAATACATATCAAGCATCGGTAGAGAATATGACTAATTGACTCATCAAGCTGGTTCATATATGAGTAGGAACCTTATAATAGTTATAGGACTGAGTATCCAGTTATGAAGCACTAAGTTCTACTTAGTTTTGTCTCATTAAGAATCAAAGATAAACTCAATTTGCAGAGGAGTTCTTTATAAGTTGGCTAATCCTATCCAGTTACAACAATGACCTCTGCTTTTTTGAGATGTTTTGAGCGATTATATTGAGTTGGTACATAATTATTGTAGCTTTTTTTCAACAAATTTTATTCAACAAAAACAATAACAATTTTCAACAAAAACGTCTTTAAATGATGGTCTGACCGTCTACCAAGCAAATGAGAAGCAGTAATTGAAGTAGATGGTGAATATGCTCCGGAATAATGAGTCCTTTTTTCTTTGATTCTTTCTTTATACTTGTACTCTTTTCCTTTAATTCTTTCTTTACACTTGTACTCTTTTTCTTTAATTCTTTCTTTATACCTGTACTCTTTTACTTTAATTCTTTCTTTATACTTGTACTCTTTTTCTTTAATTCTTTCTTTATACTTGTACTCTTTTTCTTTAATTCTTTCTTTATACTTGTACTCTTTTTCTTTAATTCTTTCTTTATACTTGTACATTATATAATCCTTAAGCTTGATGACGATGCAAACTAAATTCAGGGTATTAGTTAGAAGAGACGTTAGATCTATTTTAAAATGGGGCCACATTTTTCATTAATGTTTTACGTAGTGTTTTTGGTAAGGAAAGACTTTCAAACTTCGTATACTTATCTATTTTGTGTTATAGAACAGAAAAATATTTTTGTATTCGAATTTATTTCATCTAAAAAATTGTCTTATATCGATAATTTCAACCAATCACTGACAAGTATTCAGTTGTTTATATTTACTCCTTTGGCTGATTAAGCGATGTAAAGCGTATTTAATCTCCATACCTTCGTTTTATTTGCTTTTTTCATTTTAAATTTGCTTTAACCCTAACCCTAACCCTAGGGTTAGGGTTAGGGTTAGGGTTAATTGTTTCAGAATCGTTTGTTTATGTAGTCGGCACTTAATGTATATCGGCTGAATGGACGTCAGTGATTGGTTGAAATTACAGAAATACGACAACTTTAACATGGAATAACTTATGAATTTCTTTTTTTTTAAAGAAGACTAAGAGAAAAAGATGTTTTATATGACACATTCTACCAGTGTTCCAAGTTTCAAAGTGTTTCGTTAATGAAAAATGTGGCCCCCGTTTTAAAAAAGATCCGAGACATTTATTCTTTGTTATTTAAAAAAGAAGAAAAAACAAAATAAAACAAAACAAAAAAAAAAACAGAAAAAAACCTACTGTAGTTCGGTTAACTTACAGAGAAATCTTTTGAAAAAGGTTCAAGCTTTCTCTTCTTCTGTTGGACATAAATCAGAATATTTTGCTTGTTTAGTTCTGTCGCTATTGGCTGAATGTAAACGGACTCGTCTATAGGGATGTCGTCTGGGACTGAAGAAACATACACATAATTAATTAAGGTAAATTAAGGTAACGAGCTGGCAGAATCATTACCACACTAGGCAAACTGCTTAGCGGCATTTCATCTGTCTTTTCATCTAGTATGGGCACTAGTTATACAATTTCATAATATCAAATAAAGAAATATCATTTCTTACCTGAACTTACTAAAGTGACCTCTGATAGTCGTTTCTTACAGACTGTATATTTCTTAATTTTGCAATACTTACTGTAAAACAAAAATAAGATGAAAATGAATGCTGGCAAAAAACACATGGAATCATACAGCTAATACCGAACTCCAGAATTTGCTATATTAACCCTTTCATTACCAACCCAGCTGAAACCGGCTCTGGCTCTGAGTACAAATGTCTTGTTTTCATAAGTTTGAATTAAAATCTTCCACCAAACCTTAGTCACAATTTATGTTCCTAAAACTAGTTTAATGATAACTAAGTTATTTTATTAAATTCTTTGTTATATTTAAAATTAATTGAAAGAAACTTAGAGCATCTCAACAGAAATATGGTAACAAAAGGGTTTAAATATATAATAGAGAAATAATTCTTAACCCTTTCGATACCAACACAGCTGAAGCCGTCTCTGGCTCTGTAGTACAAATGTCTTGTTTTCAAATGTTTTGAATTAAAATCTTCCACTAAACCTTAGTTACAATTTATGTTCCTAACACTAGCTTAATGATAACTAAATCATTTTACTAAATTCTTTGTTATATTTAAAATTAATTGAAAGAAACACAGAGCATCTCAACAAAAAATGGTAACAAAAGGGTTAAAATATATAACAGAGAAACAATTCTTAACCTTTTCGTTACCAATCCGGCTGAAACCGCCTCTGGCTCTGAATAATTGAAAGAAACACAGAGCATCTCAAAATAAATACAGTAATGAAAAGGTTAAACAGCTGAGAAATGAATTTTCCTTTTGCTAATTATTTTATTTATTTATTTTTGATTGAGAAAGAATGTACTATAATGTTTAATTAATATTTGTTGATTAAGGCAATGAGAAGGTAGAATTATTAACATTCTTGACAAAATACTTTGTCGCATTTTATTTGTGTGGGTTCAAATCCCGCTGAGGATTTCGTCTTTTTGGGGTTGATAAAATAAGTACTAGTACAGTATTAATCCCTTCACCTCAAAATGTTACTGGCCTTGTGCCAAAATTTGAAATCAGTCTTTTGCAATGATTGAGTTTTTCGTATCTTTTGCTGTTAACAAAGACAAGATTTGTATTATCCTATTGGGGGTGTTTTTGGTGGGTGTCTGTTCACTTAGTCACAACAGATCTAAGTTAAATATAGATGAAACTTACACATGGGAAGTTCAGGAGCTTTTCTTTTTTTCTTTTTTGGGTGGGGTGGGATCTACAGCACAGCAATGAGCAAACTATTCTGGGATCTGGAGATTGTGTTTTGGGTTTTTGTTGTTTTAGAAGATCTATTCTTCCTGAAAAACTTTAATTTATCACTTTTGAAATTTGAATAAATTTTCCCTATTTTCAGACATTGAGTAAACAATTTTGGGACCTGAAGACTGAGCCACCTCAAAAGGAACTCAGCCACCTCGCATCTGTGAGGTCCGCTCGAAACGAATTCAGCCACATCACCTCTGTGAGGCCCAACACTTGATAAAAACTCAACCACTTTGCCTACGGGAATCATTAGGTTTAACAAAAGCTTCTTGAAGGCATTTCTCCAGCATGGCTGCAATCCAGGGATTGAAACCGGTAAAAGAGTAGAAAAAGGAAAATCTACTTACTATGTAATGACCAGAGAAATCATCAGCAAAATTACACAAACTACGATCAGTGCACCCGATTGCAAGAATGATTCTGAAAGCAAAATCAAAATACAATCAGCCAATATGGAATGAATTTGTTTTAAGTCTAAAATATTTCAAAGAACTTTGGAAGAGATATGTAGTCAGAGGGGTCATGCTATGTTAGGAAGTGGCTGTGTGGTAAGAAGTTTGCTTCCCAACCACACGGTTCTGGGTTCAGTCCTGCTACATGGAACCCTGGGCAAGTGAGAAGGAGTAAGGAACCACGTGGTTGTAACTTTAAATTAAGTCAACCCTGATTGTATAAGAATATAATTTACCAGAAGCATTCCAGATGTGACAATCCCAACTTTTTTTTAAGGATAACTTATCTGTTATTGATATTCAATGTGGCCATTTTTTCCTGGGATGGCAAAGAAGAAGAAGTAGTAGTACTACTACTACTACAGTATGTTTGAGCTTTCTTTTTCACTTGTTTCAATCATTAGACTGTGGCCATACTGGGGCACCACCTTGAAGAATTATTAGTCAAATGAATTGACCTCAGAAATTATTGTCTTTCTTTTAAAGCCTAATGCTTATTTTATCGGTCTCTTTTGCCAAACTGTTAAGTTACAAGGACATAAACACACCAAGAATTTTTATCAAGTGGTGGTGGGGGAGATAAGCACACATGCACACACACACACAATGGGCTTCTTTCAGTTTCCATCTACCAAATTCACTCACAAGGCTTTAGTCAGCCTGAGGCTATAGTAGAAGACACTTGTCCAAGGTGCCACGCAGTGGGACTGAACCCGGAACCATGTGGTTGGGAAGCTAACCACACAGTAACACTTCATCTTTCTTTTTTTATCTTTTTTTTTATAACATTGTGGAAAGCCCAATTTCTGTAAAACAAGACCAAGTAAATTTTGAACTAACATAAGGAATAAAACGGTTTACCTGCTAGCTGTGCCTGGCATGCATCATAGATGCACAAACCCGTAATTTGGTCACATTCTTTTTGTTGACAGTTGCATCTTGAATGGCAAAGATTCCCGTAAAACCCTGGTAAACATTCTGTAATGTAAATATTTGAAGCTTAGCAAATTTCATTATCAATATTCTACACTCCAAACTTATCAATAATATATGAGGTGACATCAAAAGGTTTCCGGACAAGTTTTGTTTCATAAAAAATAACTTCTTTATCTAAGTTTTAACATCATTTCCTTTGAAATAGTAACCTTGCCCAGCAATACACTGGTCCCAGCATTCCGGCCACTTTTGGCATGAGCAATGTGGCTTGGACAAGAAACCCCTCTGGTCTCTTCTCTAGGTTCATTAGTGATGTTAGGATAAAAAGGTTCGATTGCTTACTACGGATTATCTACTCAGGTATGAGTTAATGATGATGATGATGATGATGATGATGATGTGGGTGTGCGTGTGAGTGTGCGTATTTGTGTGTGTGGACCTTTGCAAATATGTATCACTGTCATAAAGTGGCATTGTTGTGTAGGAGTGGCTGTGTGGTAAGTAGCTTGTTTACCAGCCACATGGTTCCGAGTTCAGTCCCACTGTGTGGCACCTTGGGCAAAGTGTCTTCTACTATAGCCTCGGGCCAACCAAAGCCTTGTGAGTGGATTTGGTAGATGAAAACTGAAAGAAGCCCATCGCATATATGTATATGTATATATGTATATGTATATATGTATATGTATATATGTATATATGTATATATATGTGTGCTTGTGTGTCTGTATTTGTCCCCCCAACATCACTTGACAACCGATGGTGGTGTGTTTACATCCCTGTAACTTAGCGGTTTGGCAAAAAGAAACCGATAGAATAAATACTAGGCTTACAAAGAATAAGTCCTGGGGGCGATTTGCTC
>NC_068989.1:7389801-7393948 GCF_001194135.2 Octopus bimaculoides
TTTGTTATATTTCTGCTGCTTTTAAATAAAGTATATATATATATATATATATATATATATATACTTTATTTAAAAGCAGCAGAAATATAACAAAAAAAAACGTTACTCAGAGTAACGTTTTTTTTGTTATATTTCTGCTGCTTTTAAATAAAGCATATTACTCTACCTCTGGTATTTGAGTACTCTTTTTTCCACCTTGTTGCACATTTCATGTGCTTACTCCGGTATATATATATATATATATATATATACCACTTGTGGTGGTGGTGGTTGTGGTGGTGCTGGTGGTAGTGCTGGTGCTGGTTGATGGTGTTCGAGAGAGAGGGAGATAGCAGTAATGGTGATCATGAGATACGAAACATCACTTACGTAGAACTTCAACTTCACAAAGACTCAAGATGACAAGCTCAGCATTGATTGCTATCGTCACAGAATCTCCGATCTGTGGTTCTCTACACATAACATCTAAACTCAGTTCTTTATGATTCTTTGAACGTTGGAAACATGGCTTCTTGTTGTTACCAATGTACACAGTCATTTCTATGAATCAAAAATAACAGATACATACCCAAGAAAATAAAGATGGACAAGATTACGTCAATGATTAATTCTGACATTGATACAAAGACAAATATATTTGTGGGAAGTTGAGGCATTGTTTGATAACCGGATGGTCTTTTTGCCTGTCCCTTTGAGGGAGCTTTCAACTTACTCTTCTTCAAATGTATTAATTATTGACAAGGAAATAACAACCAAGAATACCAGGTGAAGTCCCAGGAATTTTTTGAAGGGAGGCACAAGGTCAGAAGCGAATGCCATTCCAGGAGAAAAGGGCGTAATAACACAATTTAGAAGAAAGTAATGATATTATTTAGAAGGATGTAATAACATTATTTAGAAGTATGTAATAACATTATTTAGAAGGACATAATAACATTATTTAGAAGGGCATAATAACATTATTTAGAAGGGTGTAATAACACTACTTAGAAGGATGTAATAACATTATTTAGAAGAGCATAATAACTAATTTGTTTATTGGCCACAAGGGCTTAGATACAATTACATTAAAAGAAATACAACTTAAAAGACAAAAACAGGAAGTTACAATGGGTTTTATGTGTAAACGATATATATAATGATTAAACATTAAACATTTTAAAACTCCCAATAGGGGAGATGCTTTAAGGATCTCATGGAAAAACCCACAAAAGCCACAGGTGCCTGAACAACAGGGCAAGAGCCCTTAGAAGAGCGTAATAACATTATTTAGAAGGGTGTCGAACTCACGACCGTACGATTGTGAGCCGATGCCCTAACCACTAAGCCACGCGCCCTCACGTTCAAGAACATAATGCACTGCATGTCTTGGATTCAGAACCATGATCCTGCAATCACGAGTGCAAGACCTTGACAACCAATCTCTGTACCCTCACTCTGCTTAAGGTACTAATGCAAAACATATGTTAAAGTGATGCTGAAATTATTAATATTAATAGTTATCGTCAAGCCAACATGGCAGTCCAAAAAATAGGACAAATGCTGCCATTGCTATTTTTAGGACTGCCATGCTGGCTTGGCGATAACTATTAATATCCAGTACCGCTGCCGTAGTCTCCTTTAGAGAGACTTAGAAATATTAATATTTCTATTTTTGAAATTATTAATACTCACCATATAAGTTGTCTGTAGATATTCTCAGCTGAGAAATTGTATAATTCTTGTCAAATTTAACCTTCCAAAAGGGATTCTCCTCCCATTCAGTGGAACTGCACATCCTTTCAAAGATCAAGTTGTTCCCATCCACAACTGAAGAAGCATTCATTGATGTTTTTCTGTCTCGACACATCTCACCTTTCGATTAGGGAACACATATTTAAGAGAAAGTGAAAGTGGATGGGTAGCACAATTAGAAAAGACACACCAAATGTAGCGAAAAGTGCTTTACAGTGGAATCCGGATGGATATAGAAAGAAAGGTAGGTCTAAGAACTCGTGGCGTAGATCAACACAAAAGGAACTAGAGAAAGGGGGACATCCATGGCAGAGTAGTTAAGTACAGAAGCGAGAAATTATGTGACATGGAATTCAATTATAAGTGGCCTATACTCCGCGTTGGAGGGTTAAAGGCAAGAAGAAGACATCTCACCTTTAAAAATATAACGTTTTTTCTTTGTACTGGATTGGGATGCTGGTCGACCAAGTGCAATATTTACTGAAACAGATGCAGTATGATTATTTAGACATCATCGTCATCATCATTGGTGTTTAACATTTATATGGAGGACAAGAATGTAAGGGATGATGACAGGTGTCTTCATTTCTGGTCAAGGTTTAGTAAACTGGTTTGTCTTCCTTCTATGAACGAAGATAAGGCTAGAAAGGAGACACCTGTCATTGGACACATTTGATAAAAGATGGAAGCAAGTGGTATACCTGTTTGGTATGAAAGGTCCCACATAAGTGCATCCATAAAAGGTTAATAAAAACCGGCTCAGTGGAGGAGCGTCTTGCGGGGTCGTGACTGTTCCCTGCCCCCATTGTACTGTGTTTTTATTTGTTCCCTCATTTGTTATATAATATCGTTAAATTTTTTAATGCATCTTTGTGTAATTCCATTCGTTACCCTGACCCCATATCCGTCTTGCATTGTCCCCTCTTTGTTTGTGCCTTGTGTGCCTTGAAATAAAATTCTGTTTAACATCTGTTTTTCCATGCTGGCATGGGTTGGATGGCTCAACAGGAACTAGCAAGCCAGAGAACTGTGCCAAGCCCCGAGGTCTCCTTTGCCGTGATTTCTCACTGGATGTATTTCCTTACACCGACCCCTTTACAGTGGAAACTGGGTGCTTTTTTTTTTAATATGACCCCAACATTCGCGAGGTCACCAAGTAGCTTGCAAAAAAAAAAAAAAAAAAAAAAGAACAAGATGTGCGTGTGTCTGCGTTTGTATGTCTCAGTATGTATATGCTTATGTATTTGAGGATACCATTCTAACAAAACTTACCATAATTTATATTCTGGCAATTTTCTCCATGCCTTCCATTCTCACATCCATTTTGGCAAACACCTGTCAGCTGATGGCAATCAGAACCATTTTGGCAATGACACTCCTGTGTACATTCCTCACCAAACCATCCAGGGGAACAACCTTCCAAAATTTCAAAACAAAAACACTGTTAGAAACACAATTTTAGTATTTGCATTTTAATAAAATCTATTGATGTTAAATTCAAATTACGATGAACGTAAACAAACAAACGAAGTTTGCTTTAGAAGCGTTGAGATGTCTTAGAAAGTTAAAGAAGTGATTTTTAAATTCTCAAACGTAGGATAATGCTAATAATATAACCTGAACAGGATAAGCTACCCCTATTTTGCAAAATTTCGGCTGATATACTCTCCAGCCTTCATCAGGTGTCTTGGGGAAATTTCAAACCTGGGTTCTCATTCCTAAGGTATTTTTCCATATTGTTATTATTATTATTATTATTACTATTTATTATTCAGGTCACTGCCAGGAATCGAACTAGGAATCTTGGGGTTAGTAGCCCGCGCTCTTAACCACTACGCCATATGCTCTTAAATATAGAACTGCAGTGTCTGGTGTTCTAACAAAAAAAAACAAAAAAACCATGTTATGTTGGAAATATAGAAATTAGTCAGTTATTTACCAAAAAGTTTAATATTTTCTATGCAGGAATTATTGGCCATAATTCGAATCTTATCTGTAGTTATGTCTCCTGAACACAATAGTTCTGTTGCCACACCTCTTGTAGGTTTGCATTCAAGAGTCTGGTTATCAGAATCGAAGATGTTTGTAATTGTGTCTGAAACCAAAAGGAGAAAGATTATTAAAACATAGATTGTTTGAATTGACATTAGCATAATGGGGGGTAGCAAATTTTTGCAGAATGCAGGACGAAACGTGTTGTGTGTGTGTGTGTGTGTGTGTGTGTGTGTGTGCGCGTGTGTGTGTGTGTGTATAGATAGATGATATCATCATCTTCATCATCATCATCATCATCATCAACAACAACCAGCAGTAATGATGATAACGATGACGATGATGATAATGATGATTATGACAATGATAATGGTGGTGGTGGTGGTGGTGACTCGGCAGCGATGGTGTTGGTAGTGGTAGT
>NC_068989.1:7397124-7399989 GCF_001194135.2 Octopus bimaculoides
CATGGTTCTGGAAAACACAGAATGGTAGTGTCGGTTATCATTAAAATGTTTCGTGGCATTTATGTGTGTGTGTGTGTGTGTGTGTGTGTGTGTGTGTACCAAGGGGTGCCGAAAAGTTCCTGGCTTTAAGAGTATTACAAAAGGCCTGGTTGGTGGCCCAACCTTCCGAGTTCTTTTACAGGTCTTATAAAAACTGAAGGGCCGCTGCAATAAGTGTGTGAATCTGAGTGCGAAATATGTTGAATAGCTTAAATCATAATTAACTGACCACCCCCACCTATATTTTCTTTTACCCAAAGCCAGGAACTTTTCAGCACCCCCTCGTATACACACACACACACACACACACACGCATATATGTATATATATGAGGCTAGGAGCACCATTGACCAAATGAGTGCTAAATGTGCGTTACGGGTGATTGGATATATTTATACGTAATCGATTCTATTGTTATATAAAACAAAATCATAATTAACTGATCCTCCTGTATTTTCTTTTATCAAAAGCCAGGAACTTTTCAGCACCCCCTCGTATGTCTGTCTGTCTGTCTGATCATCATCGTCATCATTATCATCATGATGGTGATGATGTTTATGGTAATGAATAGTGAAACAGGTCTTACGTTTTTGGCAGTTTGGTCCCTCGTAGCCAAAGATACATCTTTTGCCCCCACAATGACCATTGTCGGTGACATTGCAATATTTCAAGTGTTTGCAATGGCATTGGTGTTTTTTGCCTTTTCCAAAACGATCGATTCCTTTCTTGCATTTCTCTGCCAAAAACAACACAAAAGGAAATAGAAAGAATTAGATTTGAAACATTCAGAAATTTGTTTTGAATGCATAAAGGTTCCGAGATTGCATTGCACGCACAAACATACACACATGCACACATATACACTCATGTGCACATAAACACACATACATACACACAAAAACACACAACACTCACACAAAACATACGCACACATGCACACGCACACTCATGTGTACACACTTATGCACATGCACACATGCATATACAGGCACATAATACACACACATACACACATGCATACACACACATGCACACACACAAGCACACACTTACACACACATACACTCACGTGCACATACACACACAGACACGTACACATGCAAATACACGCAAACACACACATGCAAATACACGCAAACACACACATGCACATGCACACACATGTGTACACACTTATATACATGCACACATGCATATACAGGCACATACATACACATACACATACACACACATGCATGCACACACATGCATGCACACACATGCATGCACACCCATGCATGCACACACATACATACAGACACACATACACACACACATGCACACACTCACACACATACACTCACGTGCACATACACACACATACATACACACAAATACACAAACACACATACACACGCATACACATGTGTACCCATTTATACACATGCACACGTGTACATACAAAAACATACATACACAAGTCTCTATTAAATATAAGTCTGCTCCCATGAGAAGCAATGTGTAGCAGGCAGAGACGGATGAATGTCTTGGATCAACACTGTCATCACCTTTGATGGGTTGTTATAAGCAAGTAAGATTACTGAATAAATCTACAGTTGAAATAATATATTTCTAAATCTCTCAGAGAGATTTATGCAGTAGTAGCACGATAAAAAATATATTATTTCTATTTTCAAAAATCAGTGAATGTATTTCACTTGAAATATATAGCATCAACAGCTAACAAACCATGCTACTCCAGACTGATGATGAGCAATGACTCTGAAACTAGTCTCTGGATGCTGGCTTTGCTGAGTGAAGGTGCTTCTCTCCACTTTGAAAACATAAGGGCACTGGAAATGTGTCAAGTCCAACAGGAAACGATGTTTCCTAGGGCTAAATAACAGTAGTATTCTTCCTTTTTGTGGGACTGTCACATTAAGTTGACAACATACTATCATTTTAAATCTAGTTTTTTAAAAATATAATAAAAACTTACCTGGAATTACAGAGCACGCAGTTTTACAGTGTTGTACGTCTACTGCTACACAATCCCCATTTTTGTGAACACATTTTTCTGAAAATGGTTTCAGCAGAATAATCATAGAGAAGAATAGAGGAGGAACAAATTGTTTTCTTTATGATTTATTTTTTTCTTTTTTAATTTTTACAAATTTTCTACAAAGCAGCAAATATTTAACTTTCAAATGTCTGACTTTTATGGAAGATTCCTTTAGCATGCTAATGATGAACTGCATTTTTTGTTTGAAAATTTCCCAAAATTAATCTAAAACTCAAGATTTTTTGATGGGGTACTGCCATCTGACTGACTCCCATGCCGGTGGCATGTAAAAAGCACCATTCAAGCATGGTCGATGCCAGTACCGCCTGACTGGCTCTTGTGCCAGTGGCATGTAAAAAGCACCCACTACATTCTTGGAGTGGTTGGCATTAGGAAGAGCATCCAGCTGTAGAAATTTTTGCCAGTTCGGATTGGAGCCTGGTGCAGCCTTCTGGCTTGCCAGTCCTCAATCAAAACGTCCAACGACATTAAATGACGATGATGATGATGATGAATTAGATATGGTGTCCATCATATGCATAATTATATATTCTATGTCTCCTTTTTCCAGAAACAGGAAGAGTACCACTATGAACTTGTGACTGGTGACGAAAAATGGATTCTTCTATCGAAATGTTAAACGTCATAAACAGTAGCTTGGTAAAAGGGAAAAAGCTCAACCACAACCGAGAAGGGAACTTCATGGGAAAAAGGTTCTTCTCTCTATCTGGTGGGATTGCAAAGGAGTAATTCACTTTGAATTGATACCACCTAATGCAACAGTC
>NC_068989.1:7401972-7402861 GCF_001194135.2 Octopus bimaculoides
ACATACATATATATATATATATATATAAATATATATATATATATATATACAGATATATATAAATATATATATTCGTAAATATATATATATATAAATATATATATATGTATGTATATTCTTATATATACATCTATCTATTTATCTATCTATTTATCTATCTATCTATCTATCTATCTATCTATCTATCTATATCTATCTATATCTATCTATATCTATATATATATATATTTATTTATTTATATACACACACACACATACAAACCTCTAACCAAACAGTCATGTCTGCATCCACCCATGCCTACTCTTCCAGAAAAAAAAAAGTAAAACCACATTTGATTATGTAGTCCTAGATACACCATATGCAAAACAGAAGACAAGCGAGCTATTCATACTTGCAAGGACTTTTATCACATATTCCCTTTATCAAAGTCGAACATTAAACAACAACAACAACAACAACAATCACAAAAATAGCCAAAAAGAAAATATCTTACTTGAGTGAGTCAGGGAGATGAAACTGAATAAACCCAAAATAAAAAGGGAAACTAGGGATATTGTTGTGATCTTCATGTCTTCAGGGTTCTTCACTGTGAACCAAATTCCTCAAAACTTTTCAACTGATAACTGATAAATGACAACCAAGATCTGTCGACAGATTTCAGAGAATCTCATTAAAGCATTTTAATTTTCGTTTCCTGTTACAATGCGTGTGTGTGTGTGTGTGTGTGTGTCTGTGTCTGTGTCCCCCGCATGTGTGTATCTGTCTGTCTGTTGTTCTTTTCCTCGAATATTCATCCGGGTTTGGTTACAAACATTCATAACTTATTAGTGATGTTGAAATTGATGCTGTTGCCAATGGTGGTGGTGGTGGTGCTTGTGGTGCTTGTGG
>NC_068989.1:7403625-7406160 GCF_001194135.2 Octopus bimaculoides
GGTGCTGGTGGTGATGGTAGTAGTGGTAGTGGTGGAGGTAATATTGGTGGTGGTCGTGGTCGTGGTGATTATGGTGGTGGTCATGGTTGTGGTGGTGGTGGTAATGGTAGTGGTGGTGGTGATTATGTTGGTGCTGGTGGTGATGGTAGTAGTGGTAGTGGTGGAGGTAATATTGGTGGTGGTGGTGGTAGAGTTGGCGCCAATGTTTATAATTTTTGATGCATGGATGCACACTACAAATGCCTTCCTTTCATTAACTTTATCTCTCACAGCAAAATTACACAAACATTCATACATAAACATGAATGTATGTCATCATTCATTCGTCATCACTTGACCATCCACGTTTCCATGCTTGCCTGGGTCAGAGGGAGTTTATTGACACAGTTTCCCTACATCTGGATGCCCTTCCTGTTGCCAACCCTCGCCAGTTTCCAGGCAAGGTTGTTTTTCCCCATGACCAGAATATTTGGAAATGAACAACACTGCTTGTATAACAGTGACACTCATTTACAACTTTCAGAGAATTTCCTGACAAGGAGACACAAACACACACACATACACACATGCATGCGCACACACACACACACACACACACTTGTATATACATACATATTTTTTCTCTTTTCTCTTTTACTTGTTTCAGTCATTTGAGTGTGGCCATGCTGGAGCACTGCCTTTAGTCGAGCAAATCGACCCAGGACTTATTCTTTGTAAGTCTAGTACTTATTCTTGGGTCTCTTTTGCAGAACCGCTAAGTTATGGGGACATAGACACACCAGCATCGGTTGTCAAGTGATGTTGGGGGGACAAACACAGACACACAAACATATACACATACACACACACACATATATATATATATACATATATATGATGGGCTTTTTTCAGTTTCTGTATACCAAATCCACTCACAAGACTGGCTGGCTCAGAGCTGTAGTAGAAGACATTTACCCAAAGTGCCACATGTTACCAGTAGTGAGTGCCACATGTTACCAGATGCTCAAGAGCATCCTGACATTATATACATATAATGAGGGGGATGAGGTGGTGAGGTACAACCTTCGAACATTGGGCCTCACTGACGCTATGACTTCTGACCGAGACCTTTTGAAATATGCTGTACGTGAGAAGACCAGGCAAGCCAAGTGAGACCTAAATCCAAGGCCTCTGCCAGGGGTGTAGCCAGCCCACTTATGTGTACCTTTTCTTCATTCGACACTAAACTCTGTTTGCGAAGACCTGTTGAGACAAGTAAAATCGAAATCAAATTAAATTCGACAACTGGCACCCATGCCAACGTCGTCTCCTTCATTGGACATGAAACTCGGCTTGCAAAGACCTGTTGGGGCAAGTGAAAACGAAATTGCGATGGCACCTGTGCCCAGCGTCGCCTTCCTGGCACTTGTAAGACATTCGAGCGAGATCATTGCCAGTGCCGCTGGACTGGCTCCTGTGCAGGTGGCATGTAAAATACACCATTTTGAGCGTGGCCATTGCCAGTACCGCCTGACTGGCCCACGTGCCGTGGGCACGTAAAAGCACCCACTACACTCTTGGATTGGTTGGCATTAGGAAAGGCATCCAGCTGTAGAAACTCTGCCAAATCAGATTGGAGCCTGGTGTAGCCATCTGGTTCACCAGTCCTCAGTCAAATCGTCCAACTCATGCTAGCATGGAAAGCGGATGTTAAATGATGATGATGATGATGATGATGATGATATATATATATAATATATATATATATATATATATATATATATGTATATATATGTATACATAGGTGTTTTCGCTCAATAAACACTCACAATGCCCGGTCCGTCCAGAAATCAAAACCATGATCCTATGATCTCGAGTTCACTGCCCTAACCACTGGGTCATTACACTTGCACAGCACAACAATATAGTATTGGTATCATTTTACATTCAACTAAAATATCTTCATTTCCCTAATTCAATAGTGTAATATTATTTTAAACGGAATTGGGATTTTACACAAAAACACTTGAAAAATTACTAGAAACAGTATGTCCGGTTAAACAGAGAAGAAACAAATATATAAGGCAGAGAGTTAGTCACAAGTTTAATTAACACATAATTAGTCTCACGGGCAAATTAAAGCCCCGCTGCAACCTTAATGAATTAACCAGAGAGCCTACTTTCACAGCAAAATTAAATATAATTACACACACACACACACACACACACATTTAAAAATATATATTTTATTCTATTATTCTTTTACTTGTTTCAGCCATTTGGCTGCGACCATGCTGGAGCACACCTCCTTAAAAGGTGTTAGTTCAAAGAAACTGATCCCAGGACTTATTCTTTGTAAGCCTAGTACTTGTTCTATCAGTCTCTTTTACCCAACCGCTAAGTTATCGGGACGTAAACACATCAGCATCGGTTGTCAAGCGATGGGGGTTCGGGCAAACACAGACACAGACACACACACACACACAAATATATACATATATATATATATATATTGGTTTATGGGATTACTTTAGGCTTCCTGTCCATAAAGGGTTA
>NC_068989.1:7406842-7407388 GCF_001194135.2 Octopus bimaculoides
GTTGCAGTTTCAGCGAGGTGGGGTGGGGGGAGAAGTGCTTTCTGAGGTAATTGTTAATTCTTGGAAGTTGTTGTTTCTAGCAAACAATAACATATAGTTCTAAGAACAACAACAACAACAATTATTATTATTATCCTATTAATGCGGAAACAGTTAATGACGATGATGACGATGATGATGATGGCAACAATAATGATGATGATTATTGTGTTGGTAGTGGTGGTGTTATTATTGTGATGGTGGTGGTGGTGGTGGTGGTGTTATTAAACAACAATAATTATGCTGGTACTGTTGTTGCTACAGTTGTCAGTGATGATGATGATGATGATGATAAGAAGGCGGGGAGGGGAGGGGAGAAGGAGGAAGAAGATGAGGAAGGTGAGAAAGAGGAAGGGGAGGCGGAAGAGGGAAAGGAGGAGGAAGAAGAGGGAGGGGAGGAGGAGGAGGATAGTGCAGTGGTAATTGCAGTGGTGGTGGTAGCAATGACAACAACAGCAACAACCATGTCAATAACAGTAGTGGTGGTGGTGGTGGTGGTGGCGGTGG
>NC_068989.1:7407936-7410142 GCF_001194135.2 Octopus bimaculoides
TCCTTTCAGGGTCGATAAATTAAGTACCAGTTACGCACAGGGGTCGATGTAATCGACTTAATCCCTTTGTCTGTCCTTGTTTGTCCCCTCTGTGTGTAGCCCCTTGTGGGCAATGAAAAAATAAGAATCTGAAAGAAACCCATTGCATATATACATACATATATACATACATATATACATACACATATATATATGTCGTCGTCGTTTAATGTCCGCTTTCCATGCTAGCATGGGTTGGATGATTTGACTGAGGACTGGTGAAACCAGATGGCTACACCAGGCTCCAATCTGATTTGGCAGAGTTTCTACAGCTGGATGCCCTTCCTAACACCAACCACTCAGAGAGTGTTGTGTATATATATATATGTATTTATGTATGTATTTGTGTGTGTGTGTTTGTCCCCACACCATCGCTTGACAACCAATGTCGGTGTGTTTACGTCCTCATATTTTAGTTGTCTGGCAAAAGAGACCGATAGAATAAGTACTAGGCTTACAAAGAATAAGAATTGGGGGTTGATTTCTTTGATTAGGGCATGGCTCCAGCATGGCCACAGTCAAAATAACTAAAACAAGTAAAAGAATAAACGAATATTCCAGCAGCTATCAAAGTGAGATTTCATATGAAAGACATGCTAAAAAGTTCCAGGCTTTAAGGGTATCGTGAACGGCCCAGCTGGAGGTCCAACCTGAAGAACACCTACAATAAATGCGTAAATCTGAGAGGGGTATCATCATCCTTGTTTAACATCCGTTTTCCATGCTGACATGGGTTGGATGGTTTGACTAAGGTCTGGAGATCCAGTGGGCTGCACCGGGCTTCAATCTGATCTGGCAAGGTTTCTACAGCTGGATGCCTTTCCTTATGCCAACCACTCCGAGAGTGTAGTAGAATATGCTGAATAAAATTATTATCAACTGATCCTCCTGTATATTTTTTTACCCAAAGCCAAGAATTTTTCAGCACCCTCTCATATATCTTTGTATCAACATATACAAAATTTTTATGTATACATACTTGGAAGACGTAATATGTATAACATTATGGAGATGTAATATATATATATATATATATATATATATATATTGGCGTTAGGAAGGGCATCCAGCTGTAGAAACTCTGCCAAATTAGATTGGAGCCTGGTGTAGCCATCCGGTTGCACCAGTCCTCAGTCAAATCGTCCAACCCATGCTAGCATGGAAAGCGGACGTTAAACGATGATGATGATGATATACCGACTGACAGTCAGTCAGACAGACAGACGGATAGATAGATAGACAGACAGACAGACAGACAGACATATAGATAGATAGATAGATAGAGAGAGAGACAGACAGACAGACAGATAGATAGATAGACAGACAGAAAGAGAGATAGATAGACAGACAGACATATAGATAGATAGACAGACAGACAGACAGATAGATAGATAGATAGATAGATAGACATATAGATAGAGAGAGAGAGAGAGAGAGACAGACAGACAGACAGATAGATAGACAGACAGAAAGATAGATAGATAGATAAATAGATAGATAGATAGATAGATAGATAGACAGACAGACAGACAGACAGATAGATAGATAGACAGATGTGCGTGCATTCACTTTAGCATAGATGTAACCCATAGTTTATAGATTTTTTTACAAGAGAATTACCTCCCTTGACGTCGGCCTAAAAGCTAATGTTAAATTCATCCGGTGCAATCTGATGTCACTGCATCTCCATCTCGGGGGTTTTTCCTTCCAACCTCTTTACAGATACACACACACAAACACACATACACATAAACACATGTCCACACACTCAAACACACATATCCATACATCCTAGTACACACACACACACATATATATATATACACAACATGCAAGGTGGTTCGCGTACGTTGAGGTAACATTCCTATATTTGGCTTTGACGGCTGTTTGCCCCTTTTTTATTATATTGCACTATATTTATATATATTCCTAGATATCTAAATACTTCTGTTGAACCACAGATATAATGCCGAATTCTATATTCCAAGGGTGTGGTGCACTTTAGTGTTTATTTTCTGTATATCTATTGTCAGGACTATCTCAGATTATCTCATCTAAATCAAGCACTGAAATTCCTTCTGTCCCTCGATGCCAAATCGTATGGAAATGCTATGATATATATATATATATATATATATATATATATATATATATATATATATATATA
>NC_068989.1:7410635-7421821 GCF_001194135.2 Octopus bimaculoides
ATATATATATATATATATATACATGTATCGATCTTATTTAAATATATAATATATAAATTTGCTCGATCGATCATACGATCGTAGAAAGCCACTATTGTATTTATACATGTGTGTGTGTGGGGGATTTAATCTTCACTCTGTGTTGCTATTTACTAATTAGTGCATCTGTTTGTGTGTATGTGTATCTGGCTACATATGTGTGTGTGTGTGTTGTGACTAATTATATTGTTAATCAATTTCAGACACCGGTGCGATACATTCTAACTTTCACTTCTGACCATGTCGTTTGTCTTTGGGGTTTTTTTTGTGATCTTTTTCTTTTTTCTGTTTTATTTTCTTCCTTCTCGTTATTGTTGATTCCAATTAGAATTACATGTTTCTCCTCGTTCAAGTTGTTCCTATGTCAAAAATACATATTTCTAAATTCCGACTCTGAAATGCATAAAAGCGCCGAGCCATTAATCTTTACTTTCTGCATATTTAACGAGTGTTTCGTTTTTAATATTCCTCCGCTATTAAATACAAAGTTCACTTTTTGATTACTCATCTTTGTAACTGACAGCCTCCTTCCCATGGCAACCGATTCCACTTTATATGGGGTGGGTATATTAAGCAGTTACTTGATGTAAGGGATAAAATTACCGGCAAGTTAAGACTACTTGTCAGTTTCGATTCTCGACTAGATCTCATCCACTCCACTTCACCGTGGGCCATTTTATGTCGTTGATGTCTTTGTGGCTGGTGAGGTACGGGCATCACAACATATCCTAGCTTTCTCTTCTATAAACCAGAAATATTCTCTTATCGAGAATAATTAAGATTTCATTATCAGCCCTGTTCACACACACACACAAACTGCAAAATATGGCTTGAACCAGGCCTTTTCGGAAGTTGTATAAATAATCCTAATCCACAAAGCGGAAGATCTTAAGAACACGAATGCAATACATGTTGTGGTTATTTTTAAATTTAGAATTACAGAATAAAATGATGGGATCTTTTTTGCTTTATTTTTCTTTCTCCATCTTCTGCTCATTCATTCTCTCTTTGAGTCATTCTGTTCTGTTCGTATATCTCTTCTCCTTTCGACTTGAAATCCGAGCGAACTTCATTTTTCCACACAGTTCGACTCGATGCGTATTTAACTGTCATCTGAACAGTTTCAAACCCTTATAGTTCCTTCAGATCGCTCGTCACAATTACTGCCATGGTAGGTTTCTGTCGTGAACTAAGGTTTACTTCTTAAAACGGTGCTGGCAGGTTTATATTGCCAGTGAATAAATATTATGTTCTGTAGCTCAGTGCTTTAGAAAAATAGACAGAATCCCCTTACTTGACAAACAGGTCAAGGATGATAACAGGAAAAACATCCGACCCCAAAATACTACTTCAAATGAGTATGTATCCAACTTAGTCGTTGAAAACTGGACTTAATAATACAAGTTGTGTTGGTGATTATAGTCATCGTCGTTGTTTCTGTATTGATGTAGGATACCCTTTTCTGTTCCTCAGTGCTACCCCCATTAGTTGAGGGGTTTGGTCCTGCAACTGACCTATATAAATGTCATTTCCTCCAATCCATCATGTTCGCTTTTTATCTGTTATTAATGTGATGAGCTGGCAGAATCAGTGGCACACAAAATGCTGGCAGCATCTCTTCCAGTTCTATACATTCTGATTTGAAACACCAAGATCAACTGTGCTTTTCATCATTTAGGGATCGATAAAATAAGCTATCAGTCAGACACTGGTGTTGATGTAATTGACTTAGCCCCTCCCCTCAAAATTGCTGGCCTTGTACCAAAATTTGAAACTGTTATATCTGTTGTTTGTTTTTTGTTTATCTCTCAGGTGTGTCATTGTGTAAACAAAATGAGGGAAAAACTGAAATGTCCTTTGCTGCCCACTTCTTTATGAATGGGAATTTGATTTGATACCAGTAATTTCCACAGGTCAGTAACTCTATCTTTCCCTTCATTGTTGTTGTTACTATCATTGTCCTTGATCAGTAGCTGTGACCAAATCCACTTAGTCATCTAAACGTATTCAGAGCAGAACATGTGGTGAAAATTAGTTATTTAGATTGAGTAAAACAGAATGAATATAGCAAATTATTTTTAATCAATAAAAGCTAAATTTTGAGCAGTAATTTATTTTCCATGTTTTTTTTTATCTTATCAACATGTGACCCTTTTAGATTTTTCCCTGACACATCTTCTCCACTATCCTGTTTCTTTTCCAAATGGGGTGGCCATGTACTTCCCCTACCACGAGACATCTGTTCTTGTCCTGTGTCTTACTTTAACCTCACACCTTCTAGCATACAACCTCTTCCTTCATTATTAATTCTCCCCTCATTTGGTGGGGGTCTTGTCCTGTGAATTACTTCGTAACCTCACTAGTACCGGTGCCACATGAAAAAAAAAAAAAGTACTCAAAAGTACAATCTGGAAAGTGGTTCGCATTAGGTAAACCATCCAGCCACAGAAACCATGCCGAAGCAGATTGTGGAGCCTGGTGCAGTCCACTGGCTCTCCAGCTCCTGTCGATCATCCAACTCAAACCAGCATGGAAAACAGAAGTTAAATGATGAAGATTAGGATCATAATGGGCATAGGCTTCGCTGTTTTTATTAGGAAGACGTTCGTATGTAACTAATGTGAAATGCAGAAAACAATGGACTGTAAGACTAACAGGGAATTAAAAAGTATCAGAGAATGGATGCAAGGGAGATAAGTTCACTATTATGTACACTAAGTGGAACTAATGGACAGCTACGTATAGATGGAAAACTGTTGTGTATCGATATAGAAAGAAGTAAAGTCAGGTTTAAGGATGTTGAGGATCACAGTGCAGGGTCAGGACAAATGATTTACTGTATGGTAGAACTGTCCAACCTGTGTGAACTTGGAAAATAGAAATGGAAACGGATGATAGTGATGATGCCAGTTTGACTTTGTTACAAAAAAGAGAAGTTATTTTGTCGTTCTGTTGTATTAATATTAAAAACTTAATGAATTTCAACTATTGTTTTCTTTCAGTTGCCTGACCTGCCACAGCACGTGTCCCACTTTTGCTGCATCTGTTGTCCAGCTTACATAACCGTTGCCCTGCCTTGCCACACCAGTTTTCTTCAGCAGCTGTACGACTTACCACACAACGGTTGTCCAGTTTATCATAGTTATCGTCGTCCCACCTTCCTATAGCAACGTCTCCACCATACCTTGACCAGCGGCTGTTTTCTGTTTTGGCCTAAAACACCAGTTACCCAACGTTATTACACCGATAATGTAGCTTCCCACACAAATATCCCCAACAAAACAGTTAAACCTCATAACAGTGCCTAGTTGTTTAATTTAAACTACCATTTGCCTGAGTTACTCTGCCAGTAGTGCCAGAATGAATGACATTGCAAAAGATCGATTTGACAACCAAAATGGATGTTATCAGTTGGAAGAGGATAACAATCACACGTTTGAGGTGTCCTCTGATGACATTTGCAAGTTTGGCTTTTGTGACATAGGCCTCATTGTGGAACACGAACTCATTGAGTGTCACAAACAGGTCCTGTCAGAAAACAGTCAGTACTTCAAAGCAATGTTTGAAAGTACTATGAAAGAAAAATCTCAAAAGACTATAGACCTTAAATGTGTGTCGCTCAATAGTTTCAAAGTGATTTTAGACTTCTGTTATAGTAAACCAGCCCCTCTTCTCATCGACCGCGACAACATCTTTGATGTAACACGCATAGCTGACATGTTGAATTTTTCTGAAGTGTTCACATTATGCAAGAATTTCTTATGGAGTCTTGTAAGTCAGAACTGTTTTGATGTCCTCATGTTAGCCTCCACTTTGTTTATAAAAGAGCTGCACAACTACTGCACTGCTTATGTCCTCTGGAATTTCAAAACCATCAAAGACAATGAAGATTTTGTCTTCTTAACTAAAGACGAGCTACAGAACTATCTCAGTGACAGCAGACTTAATACAGTTTCAGAGCTTCCTGTGTATAAAAGTATTATTACATGGGTAAGTGTTGAATACTTCTAGTCACCATCTTTCTTTGTTGCTATTTTATTATTATTACAACTACTTATATGACTATTATTTCTAATATTTATAATAATAATAACAATGATATTTATCAAGATAAACCATGATCCCGGACAACGGACGAAATATTTCAAAGAACTATTTTCATCGTGTGTCCATGTTGGTTTAATGTCCAGTGAAGAATTAGAAGTTCTTCAAGAATCAGACCTGGTGAAATCCACTCCGAATGTTTTACAAACAGTCGAGTCAGCTTATGTTGATCAAGATTCAAGTGCAGCAAATAACGACTCAGTAAGTAAACCGCATCCTTTTCTTCATCTTCCTGTGTACCTGAGTGTGTGTGGGGTGTGTTTTGAGTAAGGGGATACTTCCCTGCATATTACTCTTTTCTTTGTTTCAGTCTTTGTTATATTGTATTTTGTTTCTTGTTTGCAATTCATTTCTAGACTGGAGGTTCGAGGAGACCTTCTCATCTACGACAGATTCCTCAAGCGCTGTTGTGGGTTGGTGGAGACAAGAGCAGACTCTGCGATAAACCGAGTCCCCATTGGAATGTAATGAGATGGGACGCTACTGCCAAAGAATATGTGAAGTTGGATGATATGTACCCTGTGACATCACCGGTGGAAGCTGACATGGGTTACAGGGTGTGCAGTTTGGGTAAGAGAACGATCTATTAAATATCATCATTGTCATCATCATCATCATCATTGTTTAACGTCCGCTTTCCATGATAGCATGGGTTGGACGATTTGACTGAGGACTGGTGAACCAGAAGGCTACACCAGGCTCCAGTCTGATTTGGCAGAGTTTCTACAGCTGGATGCCCTTCCTAACGCCAACCACTCCAAGAGTGTAGTTGGTGCTTCTTACGTGCCACCAGCACATACTGGGGTCAATGTAATCAACTTCGCTCCTTTTCTGAAACTGCTTGCCTTGTGCCAGCATTATGTTAATTGCAGGCATGGTTCTGTGGTAAGAAGTTTGCTTCCCAACCACTTGGTTCCAGGTTCAGTCCCACTGCATGGCATCTTGGACAAATATATTCTGTGAGGGGATTTAGTAGACAAATATAAAAAAGTCTATCGTGTCTGTGTGTGCAGGAGTATGTTTGTGACTCCTTGATTATCACTGTCATACAAGCAATGTCATTCATTTCCACTGTTCTGTGAGAATGTATCTGGCTACAGGGAAATATTACTTAGCTTGGAAACAGGAGAAGGTTAGTAACAAGAAGGGCGCCTGGCCATAGAAAACCTGCCTCAATAAACTCCGTCTGACCCATGCAAGCATGGAAAAGTGGATGTTAAAATGATCGTGATATTTATACATTTTTTATTATCTGTTTTCTCTTTTTTTTTTTTCTATCAAATTCTGCAGGTGTGGAGGTCTATGTATTGGGAGGTGAAGCTAAACTTGGAAGTAACAAATGGCAGATACAGACCTGGGCTTACGATTTATTAAAGAGGAAATGGGTCAGAAAAGCATGTCTCCTGCAACCCCGTCGGCACCATGCTGTTTGTGTCCTTGACGACGACATCTATGTGATTGGCGGATTTACCAAATACCGTGAGATTACAGTCAGCGTCCATTGCTACCATTCTAACAATGGTATGTTTACAGATCCTTTATCATTTATGTTTTACTTGTTTCAATCATTGGACTGCGGTCATGCTGGGGCACCACCTTGAAGGGTTGTGTCAGATAAATGGGCCTCAGTGCTTATATTTTAAATCTGGTTCTTATTCTACCAGTTACATTTACCAAGCGGCTAAACTATGGGGAAGTAAACAAACCAACATTAGTTATCAAGCAGTGAGCAGGAAGGTGGAACAAACACATAAACACACACACAACAGGCTTCCTCACAGTTTCCATCTATCAAATTCACTCGCAGGTGATTGGTTGGCCTGAGGCAATAGATAACTGGCCCACAGCGCTGCACAATGGTATTGAACCCAAAACCATGCACTTACAAAGCAAGCTTCTGAATCACACAGCCATATCTGTGCCTATTGGTATTAGTTTCTTTAAGCTATTATATTTGCACCTCTAACCAGTTGGTGTTTTGGGTGGCAGCAGGGGACCCAAATTTCTATGCATAATAAATTCTATTTCAGATGTAAAATTAATTTACAAATTTCCTGTGAGGTAACATCCATAGTCGTCCTTCATTTAGTTATCCTACATTTCAAATAGTTAACTGATAGCATCTGATTAGACCTCACAAAAGATCGAAATCAATTCAATTACTGGACCTTGTCCTCAATATTGAGTTTAACTCTTTTGGTAACCAACCGGTCCAAAACATCCACTGGTTCTTTCAATCAAGCTTCCTATTTTAAACACCAAACAAATAACGACAAAATTAATCTCAATAATTCTTCAATATTTGCAGGATTAATTGATATGGTGTTGTAGTGACGTCATCTTGAGGGTCTCCAGCATGCATGCGCAGGGTTGGAACCTTCTGGAAAGCCTGCCGAAAGGTCCCTGATGCGCATGCACAGAAAACTAGCAGCAGCAGAGTTTTTGTATCACCAGACTCGAGATGCAGCCACTGAACTATGCAGACGTGTCCTCAGCAGCTCTCTGTTCACCTCTGCTGCTGACCATTATTTGACCAGCTCTGTGTAGCTGGATTTCTGTGAAGAATGCCTTCATAAAGTATGACTAACTCCGACCAATTCAATTCTTTGGTTTCTTGTCCAGTCATCCAAATTTGTTGGTTCCTGTGTGACCATCTGAATCTGTTGCCTCTGGGATGACTAGCTCCCAAGTCTCTTGGCTCTGGTGCATCTGTGTTGATCTAGCACAGCTGTTCAGATATGTTGGCTCTCATACAACCAGCCTTGATTCATTGACTCTTTTATAACTGGCCTCAGTGTCTCGAAACTAGTATGATTAAGCCTTAATCTATTAGAACCAGTTACAATATAGATGCACTTTTAAAGTATCATTTCCTAAATTAATTTGAAATTATTTAGCTTTTATATTTTTTTATTTTGCCATTAACCCATTACCTCCCATAATTCTATTAACTGGAATTTTTTTATGGAACTTTGATTTCTAGCATAAAACAGCCTTAGAAACACGCTGGAATGCTCAAAATAACATTTTAAATAGAAATAAGCGAGATATTGGGTGAAAAATTAGCAAACCTCATTTGAATATCAGAGAACTATACCTAGTAGATATAGCAAAAAGGTTAGATATGTGTAAATATTGACAGATAATTACGAAATTTGTAATTTTTAAGTGATCTCATATGAGATCACTGGTAGGTAATGGGTTAAAAAAAGACCCTGCACAAAACAAACTATTTTGAATTGATGTCTTCTTGTTTTCTTTCTATCCATAAACTACAGATTCCTGGACAGTATGTTCTGACTTAATAAGACCGGAATTTGCTGCTACGGCCGCTGCACTAAACAACAGAGTATATTTATTGAAGACATTGATTATCCAATGTTATAATCCTTCCAGTAACCAGTGGACAATCGTCACCACCGATGTACCACCAGCAATAACTCCTGGCTTTACTGTCATGTCAGCTATTACCGTTGGCAACTCACTCATCGTACAAAGTGGCTACAACAACAAACTGTATCTATACGACCCCTATGCTGAAGACCAGGACCAAGCATGGACTGCCCTCGGCTGTTTCAAAGATGTCTTTGGAAGCTGTGCAGAACTGGATGGCAAAATCTATTGCATGGGTAATGACAGTAACCATATGGAAACTTATGATATAGAGTCACAGACATTTGGCATTGAGATGTCAGTCTCCTGCCATTTATCTCGAAGTTTCTTAGTAACTGTGCCGTTCTACAAGGAAACCATGACATAAAACATTAAGCACCTTAATGTCATTTCACTTAAAAATAAAAATATTTTTTGCTGTAATTTTTTCACTTAGGAGAGCGCCATAGAGTAGAAGGTAAGCTCCTGACAAACTTGGAGATCAAGTTTCACTTCCAGATCAGAGCTGTGTCACTTCACCTACATCACTAGTACACTTGGAAGAGACATGAACATCACAACATCCATTCCCTTCATAACAGTTTTACACTTCACGACCATCACCTACAGATGATGGGAGAAGCCACTACAGAGAATCTTCCCTGAAACATTATGAACAAAATTGTAACAATATCTAATATCAAGCCATATCTGCCAGCTCTTTGACCAGAATTTTCTACCATTTATTTTACGAGCTTTTTGCTTGTCATGCAATAAGACTTATATATATATATACATATATATATATATATATATGATTTTATATTTGTGTGTGTATATATATATATATATAAATATATACATACATAGATACATACATGTGTAGTTTATATTAAATTTGCCTTGCAATACCTGTAATTTACTAGGTGAAATGCTTATGATCGTTATTGTTAGATCCAGCTATGGTCAGATTTACTGTGAAACGGATGTTGTCAAGTCAATAGAATGAAGCATTTTACTGTATGGCTACTATTAATTGCTGTCTTTAATGCAGGACATGCTGTCCTACGAATTTAGGGACTGAAAAGATGTAGTCCCTACACTAAATTCAGGAATTTGTTGAGGCAAGGAATTTTGCCTTTTACTGAGTAGATTAACTGACTACATAGATGTTCCCTAACTGGTTGTTGTTGTTGTTGTTGTTGTTGTAAGTAAAATGGTTTGGGTTTGCCTTCCTGCCATTAAGAAATTTTTTATTTCAATGTCAGAACAGAGATAATGACCATCACCAACAAATCATGTGCTCAGTGTCCCCACCGTACAATTAAAAGTCACCAGCACAAAACTGTTTAATATGATTCTATATTTGTGAGAAGAGGAATTTATATCATGCATATTGTTTATATCAGTAGGACGGGTGACTTAATCTTCATTATTGATTTCACTGTATTTCGGCTGGTGTGGAGGCGCAATGGCCCAGTGGTTAGGGCAGCGGACTCGCGGTCATAGGATCGCGGTTTCGATTCCCAGACCGGGCGTTGTGAGTGCTTATTGAGCGAAAACACCTAAAGCTCCACGAGGCTCCGGCAGGGGATGGTGGCGAACCCTGCTGCTGTACTCTTTCACCACAACTTTCTCTCACTCCTACTTTCTGTTTCTGTTGTGCCTGTAATTCAAAGGGTCAGCCTTGTCACACTGTGTCACGCTGAATCTCCCCGAGAACTACGCTAAGGGTACACGTGTCTGTGGAGTGCTCAGCCACTTGCACGTTAATTTCACTTGCAGGCTGTTCCGTTGATCGGATCAACTGGAACCCTCAACGTCGTAAGCGACGGAGTGCCAACAACAACAACAAATTTCAGCTGGTGTACATTCCAGTCTTCAGGTGTCTTGGATTGTATTGAAATTCTGAACCTAACCTTTTATTTCATCTGTGAAGGTACACAGTTTTCATTCCCTTCTCTGTGTTTCGTGACATGTTTTGTTTCAGTTGATTTTTTTGTGAATTACCTCAGTGCCTTGCATCGTGGAGTAGATAAAGATGTTGGTTAATGCGTTGCAATCACCAACAGGTTCTGAGTTCAATCCCAGGCAAAGCAATAAGATATTCACAAAAAAAAGTCCACTGAAGAAAAAAAATGTCATGAAACGCAGAGAGCAGAATAAAAACAATGTACCCCCATGGATCTAATAAAGATTCAGGTTCAAAATTCTAACACAGGTGAGTTCAACACAGAACACCTGAAGATGGCTGAAGAGCACAACAGCCAAAACTGTAGTGAAATCTGCAATCAAGAGAAGGACACCAGTCCACTTAATATAAACAGGTATACATAACAAAACTGTTTATTTTTGCAATCCAGATTCTATTCCATTGTGCCTATCAAAGATATCTGTTGTTTGTTTCCACAACTGGCTTGCAAGACATGTTAATAGCAGAGTGATGCACATGACCTCTCAACCGGAAACATGTTGGTAAGCTTGGGAACACACCTCATGGTACTTTATGGAAAACATACAGTAATCAGGGCTATTTACAGAGTACATCTGCTATGGTGATCTCAGCCCTCTGTTGATTCATTTTCTCTTTCGGCACTTTATGGTGAATTTCCTCTATGGCATTGGGGTCTTCTATATTTGCTAGCACTTTACAGAGCGCTTGTTTTATGGTGGCCATTTTTAACCTGCCTCAATAATTAATTATCACTAATTACAGCTAAAAATAAGTGTATATAAATAACAAACAGCAAATATCATGCATTCATTCTCTTTCACTTAACATTTATTTATTTATTGAATTAAAAAATATATATACATACCTTTATTGTTGGCCTTTTTTTCTCAAATTGTAATTTTGAATCTAGTCAATGTCACCTTAGCTTTTCGTCCATCCAGGAACAAGAAAATGATACCCGTAATATACTGGGGATGATATAATGAACTACACCCTCCTTAATATGTCCCTAGCATGGTCGTATGATTAAGAAGTTTGCTTTGAAAGCAAGTGGTTCCAGGTTCAGTTTCACTGCATAGCAACTGGAAACTGTGGAAGCCGACCTCTATAGTGTCCTTTCTATTATAGGCACAAGGCTTGAAGTTTTGGGGGAGGGGACTAGTCAATTACATCGACCCCAAAATTTCACTGGTACTTAATTTATCTTTTCTACAAGGCCCAAAATTTTGGGCTATTAGATCAACCTCAGTACTCAACTGGTGCTTAATTTACCAACCCCAAAAGGATGGAAGGCAAGGTCGACCGCAACGGAATATTATATATTTTTTCGTACTCTAAGCACAAGGCCCGAAATTTTGGGAGATGGGGGTCACTTGATTAGATCGACCCCAGTACGTAACTGATATTTATCGACCTCGAAAAGATGAAAGGCAAAGTCGACCTCAGCGGAATATTATATATTGTTTTCTACTCTTGGCACAAGGCCCGAAATTTTGGGGAAGAGAGGGGGTGGCCATTCGATTAGATCGACCCCAGTACGCAACTGGTACTTAATTTATTGCCCCCCCCCCGCCACAAAGATGAAAGACAAAGTCAACCTCGGCAGAATTTGAACTCAGAATGTAGTGATGGGCGAAATACCGCTAAGTATTCAGTCCAGCATGCAGGGGTGGCTGTGTGGTAACAAGTTTGCTTCTCAACCACCGGCTTTTGGGTT
>NC_068989.1:7422229-7427534 GCF_001194135.2 Octopus bimaculoides
GTTTCTGTGTGTGTGTGTGTGTGGAGGCGCAATGGCCCAGTAGTTAGGGCAGCGGACTCGCGGTTTCGATTCCCAGACCGGGCGTTGTGAGTGTTTATTGAGCGAAAACACCTGAAGTTCCACGAGGCCTCGGCAGGGGATGGTGGCGAACCCTGCTGTACTCTTTCACCACAACTTTCTTCCTGTTTCTGTTGTGCCTGTAATTCAAAGGGCCAGCCTTGTCACGCTGAATATCCCCGAGAACTACGTTAAGGGTACACGTGTCTGTGGAGTGCTCAGCCACTTGCACGTTAATTTCACGAGCAGGCTGTTCCGTTGATCGGATCAACTGGAAACCTTGTCGTCGTAACCGACGGAGTGTCAACAACAACAACTTTGCTTGTGCACAAATATACACATTTAAAAATAGATACTTGATTAGCAACTAATATGGGTAATTTACAAATGAATTATGGGGGTAAATTCTTGGTGTACAGTGGCTGAATGGATAAGAAATTTGCTTCGCAATCATGAGGTACCAGTTTCAATTCTGCTACATGGCATCTTGGGTAAGTTTCATCCGATACTTTGGGAGTGGAACTCAGTAGAAAGAGACTGTATAAAGATCCATCCAAGTCGACCTTGGCGGAATTTGAATTCAGAACGTAAAAACATGAAATACCGCTAAGCATTTCGCCCGGTGTGTTAACATTTTTTATTCCTTTACTGCCCACAAAGGGCTAAACGTAGAGATCTCGAGCAAAGCCACACTGGAGGTCTGGCATGCTGGCTAAAACAACTTTAGGTTCCATCACTTTGGATAACTAGAATGGACAACGGACGTTAAACGATGATGATGATGAATGCAAGATTAATTTAAAACAATGTGAAGAAATAAGCAATATGTTTGACAGAGTAATCCGAATGCTAGTGTTAACTCAAAACTTGTATCAGACGATGGATGGAAAGCCTTCTGCTAAAGGCAGATGTCAAGCAGAATCCTGTATCCACCACACTTAATCCATTGATGGATTATAGGTCTGATGTTAAGAGTAGGGATATCAGGACATACCATGAACCCGATATAACTGCTAAGAGGCTGGTGGACAGGAACATTGGAACAAAAGTACACACAAGTGACAATCATAAGAGACACAAACAAATACATCTTACATTTATCCAGTTTTATGTGCCAGAATTTTGTTAGACATCACCAAAGTTGATAGCCCCAAGTAGTGAGACAGAAATAAGGATAATCACAGAGTCGGAGTTATAGACAAAAGATGATGGAATGTAAAACATGTATTTATGAATGAGCACGATCATAGATATTCATGTAAGCATTATAAAAATTTTAATTAATTTTTTTTTAAAAATGGAAAAAAAAAAAAAAATCTTCCAAGAATGATGAAAAACACCATCTCACTTTGGCACTTTTTGGTATTTTATTATTATTGTTGTAGATGTTGTTGTTGTTACTGAAGTATCTGTCCAGGAAAATGAAGATAGAAACAATTAACAAAACAAATGAGAAAAAAATATCATACAATAGCATATTGCTGGTAGACAAGGTCCCGAATTACAAAATAGTCTGGGCACAAAGCCCCTTCCAGCTGTAATTTGCCAGCCTCATTCTTTCTAATAGCAACTTTGTTATTACAGATAAGAACCCCAGCTGTGAACTCTGCCTGGATCCCAGCTTGTAGAAAGAACATCTTCAGATCTGAAAGTTTGGGTTCATTGATAAATACCGGTGTGTGTCCTGGTTGTTTGTTACTCGGAAGAGCTTCGAGCGTTGGAACATGGATGTGAGCTTCTTCTTCCTCCTTTTCTGCATCTACATTGTCTTCTCTTTTAAACAGATCCATTAATTTCTTCTTTTCTAATTCTTCTGCTGCGGGTTCTGTTTCTTCCGGTTCGTAACGTGCACTTGTGTCTGTTTTGGCTTCTTTCAAGTCCAACTGGCCCTCGATCCAAGCCAGCTCAGCATCTCGAGCACGAGAAAATGTCAGTGCCGACACTACGTAGTCCTTTAACTTCACCTGATAAATATGGCTCTCTCGAGTGGCATCAACAATGTCACCGACATGTGGAGCAAATATACGAGTTTGAGACAAGCAACCACTACTTAAACAGAACTCTTCCAAACTCTCCGTGGGATCTGGTCTGCCATGGATTAGGATTAACTGGCGTGGTTTAATCTGTGTTATGATTTTACGAATTGACTCACCATCCGATCGACCCTCGAAATCAATGTATTTTACATTGGCATGGATTTCCAATGTTATCGTAGACGACACACATTTGGTTGGTACTTCAGACATGTCCTGCATGGCTTCATCTTCCGGAACAGATTTTTCTTGTGTGACTTCTTCATCAGCAGGAGGCAGATCTAATATCATATAATCCTCAGTTCGAATAATTTCACCGCATTCATCCCACTTGAGTCTTTCTTCATAAAACGGGAACATTGGGTAAGCTTTCTTTGCTTGTTTGAAAAAACCTGACCGAGAGTTTCGGTCACTTTTCATCATGAGATCATGTTTAGCTTTCGTGATGTTGCTGGACCCCTCCACTTCCATTTCCAGATCGCTATCATCGCTTGATTCCATGTCTTCTGCCTCACGCTTGGCTTGTTTAGTTTTGAGTCGTTCTTCTGCTTCCTTCTCTTGTTTTTTCTTCAGGTATTCCTCCAATTCACTTCCTTCTAATTTCACACGGCGCCTCATTTCAACAGTCACCGTTTTGTCTTTCGGGTGATCAATAAGCCACCGTGCCAATGTGCCTATTGAAGTACGGCATGTTAGAATGATGCTGTTCTTGGCGTTACCACACCATCCCATGAAGAGATCTCGAGCAAAGCCACACTGGAGGTCTGGCATGCTGGCTAAAACAACTTTAGGTTCCATCACTTTGGATAACTCTGCAAGATTGTGACACAACTTGAGATGTTTAAAATGGAAAGGGTTGTTGCGGTGGTCTTCAAAAGCACGCATGATTTTATCGCTCATCCACTCCACCTGTGACTTCGCAAACTCAACCACATTGAAGCTCACGTTATTTAAAAGAGCTAAAGAATAGGTGGACAGTCCAGAATCGGGACTACGCCACATTTGGTCAAGAAGCTGAGCCAGTTCCAGAACACGGCCTGATGTGTCTACAGCCACCAAAACGTTACCGTTATTCCTCATGGTCGACAAAATGGTAGTCATGAGTTGTTCATCTCGCAGACGCCGCCGAGACTGAGTATAAGTGGAATTCAAGGAGTCTGTAATCAAAAGTGAGGGTCGATTGATACTCTCCAAGACACAACCGTTCAAGTGCCGCTCTTTTTTGTGGTTATAATCAACAGCATAGACAATTTCTTCTTCGTCTCCATCTTTTACTATTTTCCATATCGTGCCGCCAATCATGTGACCAGCGGGCAGAGGTGTTATTTGTAAACCTTGACCTTTTCCTTTCAAATTCACGGTCTGGCTGTATTTCAGCTGAGTGATTTTATCAAACGCTGCATCGATATCATCTAAGGTAAATATATTGAACTCCTCGTTGTTATGCCTCGACTGGTATAGATCATACATAAACATCTGTCCCATTTTATAAACGGGAATCGTGGCGTAAACGGGACAAGTAAGACCGCATTTTCCGACCATGTACGGCAGAGCCCCAAGATGATTGTGATCGGGGTAGGTCAAGAGAACAGCATCGATGAGGTGGGCATGCCGCTTCAGTTCGCGGATGTATGTCATGTTAAAATCTTCGTTCCAGCCACAATCCAAAAGAAAACGGAACTCGTCAACCTGCAGGAGGTAACAGGGAGGGGATTCATCGTAAGCACCAGAAAACACTTGTAATTTAACAATAGAAGTCATTTTGTAATCAGGAACGGAGTAAACAAATTTTTAACAAAAGGCAATAATGATCTGTGTATTTTGCAAACAGCGTGACAGTCAGGAAACAGAGAATGCCGAGTTAGCTATATGTATATTTATATATATATACATATATATATTTATATATACATATGCTTTGTATGTGATGAACGTTAACGTTACTTCAATGGATGGAATTTAAAAAAAAAAAAGAAGTCTTTCCACACTTAGCTTTTTACAATACAGCCAA
This sequence comes from Octopus bimaculoides, assembly GCF_001194135.2. Taxonomy (NCBI): domain Eukaryota; kingdom Metazoa; phylum Mollusca; class Cephalopoda; order Octopoda; family Octopodidae; genus Octopus; species Octopus bimaculoides. Next base: position 7,426,331 of record NC_068989.1, read on the forward strand.
GCTGTTCGAGAGGGTAACACAAAAGTCCAGAAATAAAGGTAATTCCAATAGAGTAAGGAAAAAAATAGTAATAAACCGGTTAATTAAAGATAAAGACAGCCGCTTCGGAAGCCGACGGCAGTCATTTTTAAATAACAATAGATTACTTCCCTTGAATCAGTGGAACTCTTGTGGAAAAAAACTATGGAATGTTAAAAGGGTTTCCACTATTTCTTCTGAGTCCTGGTTCTTGGAATTGTTCATTGATTAAATGTTAATGGATGATTTCATTATTTATAAAAGAATTTAATGCTGACAAGAAATACCATTGTTGTGTTTATTATTTTCTCATTTGTTATGTGATGTATGTCAATATGTAGGTATATGCGTCACCAATTTTTTGCCTTTATTTTTTCACCTTAAATTCTGATATAATTACAATCTACACACTCTGAAAAGTATTTGTAAAATATTTCCTTAAAAAAACAAAATAACCTTTTTCTGAAAGTTATGAGGAAACAAAGTCAATGGAGAACACTTTTATAGAGATACTAAACAAAAAATTCGCAGATTCAGATGAGCATCCGTAGAATTGACGATGCTGTAGATATTTTCGAATTTGCTTAACTCATTTTTCTCCAAAAAATATGTTTTTATAAAATATTAAATACTATCTTTATATATAATTATAAAAATTAGCTCAGATTCAATCTTATTTTAGATGCGAACATTTCTATCTGAATAAGTAATTATTCTAAATAAATAAATAAAAGTGCGGGAAATATGGCTGGTCAAACAAATGCTGGTGGCATTGACTTAAGGTTAGTCTCGAACTTTTCTCTCATTCATTGTATCTTTTTTCACTTCGTCTTCGTTAATTCCCAGCTCTTTCGGTGTTTGTTATGAGCTTCGATTCTATTATCCTTAGTTTCTTCCAAAGTCTTGTTTTTACAAGAAAGAACGCAAAATAATAACGAGTTAAAAACGAGGCATTTATTTTGTTTACGTATTTCACAGGCGTGGCTGTGTAGATAAGAAGCTTGCTTTACAACCACATGGTTTCAGGTTCATTCCCACTACGTGGTACCTTGGGCAAGTGTCGTTCTTCTGCTATAGCCCCAAGACCGACCAAAGCTTTGCGGGTGGGTTTGGCAAACGGAAACTGTGTGCCAAATCTGAGTGGATTTGGTAGGCGGAAACTGAAAGAAGCCCGTCGTATATATAT
>NC_068989.1:7427609-7431208 GCF_001194135.2 Octopus bimaculoides
ATATATATATATATATATATATATATATTTCTTTCCATCATAACAAGACACCCATGTCTATCCCCTCTTTAACTTAAATCCCTCAACTGGCATAATACCATGACCCCTGCTCAATACTACTCCCCTCCCCCAGTTGAGGGGTTTTGTTTTGCAAGCTGCTTGGTGTCCCTGTCAGTGCTGGTGACATGGAAAAGTCACTGGTGCAGGTGCCAGTCATCGAGTATGGTTCAATTACAATTAGCAAGGCATCCTGTATAGTTATGGTGCTAAAAAGCACAGAATTATTAATAGTAGACTGTTATTTCTGTACTTTTAAGCACTATACATTGACCCTAGGGCTATGGTAGAATTGCCCAAGATGGCATACAGTAGGACTAAACCTGAGACCACATAGTTGGGAAGATAACTTTTCAGCCACACAGCAATGGCCATCTCTGCAGTGACAGAAATATCGTTGATTCTTTTCTTACCGTTTTGTGTTTTTTCTTTATTTTATTATTATATTTACAGAACTGCTGAAGAAGTCAAAAAGGTTTTAAATTATGCTAAAATACAACCATCTGAATTTAAACCATTTGTACAATGTATCAACTTCTCTGAGAGTCTTGAGAATGAGAACCTCAAACTTTTGGAAATCGATGCGTCCATCATGGACTCCCTTGTTGAAGGACAGCAGTGAGTATCATTGCATTTTATTTCAATTCTGCGGTTTTATAGTTTTTTTAATATTTTCTACAAGATCATCATTATAACAACTATTTTACTGTGTTTGTTGTCTGGGTCAGATGGAATTTGTTTCTCCATGGCCTAAACATATCTTTATCGCAGCTTAGATATGAAAGACACCAGTTGCATGACAGTGACACTTGGTTACAGCCATCACGTGATGTCAAAGAAGTAAAACACACATACATACATACGATGGGCTTCTTTCAGTTTCCATCTACCAAATTCATTCACAAGGTTTTGGTCAGCCCACTGCTATAGCAGAAGACACTTGCTCAAAGTGCCATGCTGTAGGACCGAACCTAAAACTATGTGGTTGGGAAACAAGCTTCTTATCACTCAACCATACCAGCACCTGATGACTATCATCGTCATCATCATTGTTTAACGTCCGTTTTCCATGCTGGCATGTGTTGGACGGTTTTACTTAAGACTGGCAAATCAGGATGCTGCACCAAGCTCCACTGATCTGGCAAGGTTTCTACAGCTGGATGCCCTTCCTAATGCCAACCACTCTGAGAGTGTAGTGGGTGCTTTTTATGTGCCACTGGCATCGACCACGCTTGAATGGTGCGTTTTTATGTGCCACCAGCACAGGTGCCAGTCAAGCTGGTGATGATGATGAGGGTTCATTTACTGTCTGTTTTCCATCCTGGCTTGGATTGGATGGTTTGACAGGAGCAGGTCATGCCAGAGAGCTGCACCAGGCTTCAATTGTCTGTTTTTGCAAGTTTCTACAGCTGGACGTGCCCCTACCAACACCAACCACTTTACAGAGTGTACTGGCTGCTTTTTACATGGCTCCAGCACAGGTGTTTTTTTTTACATGGCACCAGCTTTAGTGGAGTCGCCAAGTATTACTATTGTGATAGTATTATATTGGTTTCCAATGCTCCATTGTAATTTCCCTTCTAAATTTTATGCTTGACCCTTTATTACTACTCCTTCTCTTTTACCCTTAGTGTTGTTATCCGTGGTGACAAAGCAGATGGAGCTGTACTCTGTACAAAAGAGAAGACGTATGAACTAAAAGAAGCAGAAACCTCCAATTCTTTACTCATCTTGCCAGACTGTGTCACCGAGAATCTGGCTTCTGATGGAGAATTAACTATAAATCATCTTCAGGTAAATTCTTTGTTCATTTGTCTTTGGTTTTATTTCCTGTGTGAAAGGCAGACTAAAACTTCTGAATACTGAAGATTAGTTACCATCAATATTATTATTAATATAGTTCTATATTTAAGAGACGAGGAATTATGTACATTATTTACATTTGACGGATATTTGTCCTCATCTTGTTTGTTGTTAACACAATGCTTCGGCTAATATACCCCCAAGTCAAGTGTCACATAAAAAGCACACATTACACTCTCAGAGAGGTTGGCATTAGGAAGGGCATCCAACCGTAGAAACCAACCAAAAACAGACTGGAATTTAGTGCAGCCTTCCAGCTTACCAGTTCCAGTCAAACCGTCCAACCCATGCCAGCATCAAAAGCAGACGTTAAATGATGATCATGATGATGAAATATATATATATCATCATCATCGTTTAGCATCTGTTTTCCATGCTGGCATGGGTTGGACGGTTTTGACAGGAGCTGGCCAGGCTCCAGTTGCCTACTTGGTATGGTTTCTATGGCTGGAGGCCCTTCCTAATGCCAACCACTTTACAAAGGACACTGGGTGCTTTCTTATGTGCTACCAGCATAAGTACATTTTATGCGGCACTGGCATGAGTGCATTTCATATGGCACCAGCATGAACATGTATCATGTGGCACCAGCACGAGTGCATTTTACATGGCACCAGCACCTGCAAGACAAAGACCTCTCAGCTGGAAGGGAAGTGGGCAGTCTCAAGAAACTCCACCTGACCTAGACAACCATAGAAAAGTGGACATTAAAATATGGCATAGTGGCTAAGAAGGCAGGCTACTAACCCCAAGATTCCTAGTTCGATTCCAAGCAGTGACCTGAACAATAATAATAATAATAATAATAACATTGAAAAATACCTTAGGAATGAGAACCCAGGTTTGAAATTTCCCCAAGACACCTGCTGAAGGCTGGAGGGTATATTAGCCGAAACGTTGTGTTAACAACAAACAAGATGAGGACAAATATCCGTCAAATGTAAATAATGTACAACAATAATCTTCTAATCCATTAATGCATAGCTGACAGAAATGTTAGCATGCCCGCCGAAATGCTTAACGGTATTTCGTCTGCTGTTACATTCTGAGTTCAAATTCCACCAAGGTCGACTTTGCCTTTCATCCTTTCAGGGTTGATAAATTAAGTACCAGTTGCGTACTGGGGTCGATCTAATCGACTGGCCTTGTGCCTAGAGTAGAAAAGATAATATGTATAGGTGATCACCTAATTCTATGAGTTTATAAATCTGTTTGCAGCGACAATAATCTTGTAACTCATAGCATCCAGAAAAATGGATGCAGGAAAAATTACTATTGCATGGTAAGTAAACTTCCCAGTGCTGTATAAGTAAGCAGGCACTGCATAGAAATAAACCAACTGTACACACGTACGAAACAAGTAATAGTAATTTTTCTTGCATGCTATGCATTAATGGGTTAATCTTTAATCTTTATTCATTTGTCAATGTTATGTTCTACAGGTTGTTTCTTCATTAAAGACTTACTATGAGATGAAACCCTGCAGAGCGAAACTGGAAAAACTGCGACATGTGTTGGAAGAAAATATTTACAGCGGTCAGGAGTGTGAAGATGATGAAGCACACCAGGGCAAAAAGGTGGATTTTGACACCCAGTTTAATATAAATATCTGTGTGTGTGTGTGAGAGAGAGAGAACATATGTAGCATATGTGTATGAGACGGTCTGGCACAGCTGTTT
>NC_068989.1:7431218-7431947 GCF_001194135.2 Octopus bimaculoides
TATGTAGCATATGTGTATGAGACGGTCTGGCACAGCTGTTTTGGTACCACCCAGAACCATGTGGTTGGTAAGCAAGCTACTTACCACACAACCACTCCTGTACCTACAGAAAACACAAATGAAATGATAATTGATCAATAAAGTTTATTAATCTGTGCATCAAATACATTTCATCCTGTATCAAAATTAGAAAATTCTGATAGGAATGTATGTCCACCTCATCCCCACTTGATAACCTATGTTGGTTTGTTTATATCCCTTTGACTCGGCAACTTGGCAAAAGAGACCAACAAAATAAATACCAGACTTAAAATTAGTACTGGGGTCAATAATCCAATGACCTAAACAACCAAAAGAAGAAATTAAGACCAGTAAATCTATAATACATTAAAAGTGAAGTTCAATCTTGCTTGCTTGCAATGTTACACAGCCAAACTGGCACATAATGAGAAAATACCTTGAAAGTAAAGTGCCCCTGAAATGTGAATATAAAACAAGTTGTGTAAATCCGACCAGTAGTTGAGATATTCAGGGTTTTGGGGGTATAAATATCCAAAATGGTGCATAATGGGAAAATACTCCAAAAATAACTTAACCCTGAAAGGGAAGAAACTCTAACCTTTCCATTAGACACATTATGATGGGCAAAATATTTGAAAATGACTTTAACAATATTGTAAATATTTCACAAGACACCTGTTTGTAACCTCCATGTGAAATAGCTTTTTT
>NC_068989.1:7431957-7433418 GCF_001194135.2 Octopus bimaculoides
ACAACTGTTTGTAATAAAGGACCACGAATGTCTGTTAGGTGGTAGCAGGGCATGCAATAAATAACTTTCCTTTTCTGGGAAAAGGGTCCATTTACGTGTGATTTCAATGTCCCCTTTGTTCAAAGCATGTAAATTAACATAGAAAAGCAAACAAAACCCACAAAACAAAACTCCGTTGCTAGGAAACCCAATGGATTATGAGTTGTCTAGTATTGATAGAAACTTGCCATGTTTCAGACAAAAGATAAAGTATATGGAAGATCTGTTTGACAACAAAATATTTCTTTCCACATTACAGTACACCACAGAGGACCTGCTTGATATTGTCCAGGCTAGTGAGAAAGAGCTGTTTGCAGGGTTGAAAAAGTTAAATATTTGTTTTATAAACGGTAAGTAGTTGTTGTTCTTCATATTTTTGCAGTGTGTCTATCATAGAATGAACATTATTGAACTATAATTCTGGTGATTGTGGAACAGATGTATCACTTGGTTTCACATCATAACTTGATCCCTGGATGCTTTCAGTGGATTAAGGGTCTCAGGCTGCAGGATAACTGCTTTTTCTTACAGTTTTTCTTGTACAGTGTCAGTGTTTGTTAGAGGGTACAAGTAGAAGTCGTTCTCCACCCTGAAGAGAACATCTATCAAGAGCTCAGGTCTTTTGGGTAACAACTCAAAAAGCATTTTTTCCCATATTTGCTGAATATAAATATATACCTTTGTGTAATATCCTTTTCTACTCTAGGCACAAGTCCCGAAATTTTGGCGGAGACGGGGCCAGTAGATTAGATTGACCCCAGTGCGCAACTGGTACTTAATTTATTGACCCTGGAAGGATGAAAGGCAAAGTTGACCTTACTGGAATTTGAACTCAGAACGTAAAGGCTGACAAAATACTGCTAAGCATCTCACCTGGTGTGCTAACGTTTCTGCCAGCTCGCCACCTTAATGATAATAATAATCTTTTCTACTCTAGGTACAAGGCCCAAAACTTTTGGGGAGGGGGCTAGTCGATTAGATTGACTCCAGTATGCAACTGGTATTTAATTTATCAACCCTGAAAGGCAAAGTCAACCTTGGCGGAATTTGAACTCAGAACATAGACAGATGAAATGCCGCTAAGCATTTTGCCCGGCATGCTAACGTTTCTGCCAGCTCTCCGCCTTATATCTTTGTGTAATATTGCAGTATATTGCATGTGATCCATGTTCAGCTCATCTGATATAGGTGAAAAAAAAAAAACAATACTTTTGCATTTGACCTTTGCCTGACATGGTGAACATGGATCACATGCTACCTAGGGCCTCCTTCAGTTAAAGCTGACCATGCGTAGTATCCTTGCAGTTTTCAGTTCAGCTGGAGCAGTGTCTCTGGTAGCTAAACCTATATGTGAGTAACAGTCTCTCTCACATAAAACAGTGGTTCCCAGAGTGGGTGGTACTCCACCCACCCCTTGAGGGG
>NC_068989.1:7433431-7437256 GCF_001194135.2 Octopus bimaculoides
GGGAAAGATCCAAGGGGGCATTGAAGAAAAATAAAATGAGTTTGTGTGTTGAAACAACGACTATTGAAAAGGCTGCAAGACGCAACAAAAATTTTAGAAAAATAAATAAGTAAATGAATGGAAACTTTACTGGTGAGTGTGTTAAATAATAAGGCACTAAAGGGGAATGACTCTCCCCAAACACAACAAAATGTATTTATTAGTTTCTTTTTTGTTTTCTTTTGAGCAGGTTATTGGCGCATGCTTGACTTTGATTTCAAAAGTCAGGTTCTTTCCCACATCTTACAGCTGAGTGAAGAGGAAGACGGCTGGATGGATTCTGGAGTTCCATTGGATGCTTGCTGTCAAATACTTGAGGAACTTTATCTTAGGTCAGTAGGAGTTATTTGCTAGAGTGGCGAACAGAAAGCCACACAATATTTTGTTTCACTCTTCACTTTCTGAGTTCAAACCCTACCAATGTCAGCTTTTCATTTTATCTTTCTTGGGTTGATAAAATAAATTACTAACAACAAACTGAGGTTCATTTTACTCGATTCTACTTCTCTCAAATTTCTGACCTTGTGCTTATCATCATAATCATCATCATCATCATCATTATTATTTAATGATTGTCCTCCAATGTTTGGCATGGGGTGGGCAGTTTGACCAGAGGTAGCAAGTCAGAAAACTGCGTTTGAGGCTGTATTGTCAACTTAATAAGTAATAAATAATAAGTACTATTCAAGCGTTGGTCAATGCCAGTGCTGCCTGACTGGCTCCTGTGCCAGTGGCACGTAAAAAGCACTATCCGAACGTGATCAATGCCAGGCCCACCTGACTGGCTCCTGTGCCGGTGGCACATAAAAAGCACACACTACACTCTCGGAGGGCATCCAGCTATAGAAACCTTGACAGATCAGATTGGAGCCTGGTGCAGCCTACTGGCTTGCCAGTCCCCAGTCAAACCATCCAACCCATGCCAGCATGGAAAACGGACATTAAACAATGATGATGATGATATTAAACATGACTTGACATGAATCAACTAATTTTAACTTGATACGAACCTTTTCAGGGTTGATTCCAACCGTTTTATCTGCATAAGTTGACATAAATGGTTTGATGCTTTTTCTAACTTTTTTCTGTTTCATTTCAAAAGATGTGTCATTGAACATGTTCTCAAGTGCTATACTGATGAAGTTGATGGTGTAACAGGTGAGACTCAGTCTTTACTTGTTTTTTTTTTTTGTTTTTTTTTTTTTTGCATTTTATTCTTTGTAATTGAGGTATTTATATATAGGCGATGGCATGGCTATGTGGTTTTGTGTTCAATCCCATTGCATGGCACCTCGGGCAAATGTCTTCTACTGTTATCCCTGGGCTGACCAATATCTTGCAAGCAAATTTGGGAAGGAGTGATTTGGTTATCATTTCTAGCAAATTGAACAATTTGACTCTCGTGCCAGTATATTATTTCTAACCCCGGGTCAACTGATCGAGCAGATACAGGATCAAATGGCACCCCAGCCATGAACGTTTTGTCTCTTTTGTTTTTTAGACATGGTATATCTAGGATCACATTAGATAATGTTTCCTTGAAGATTGTAGGATGTAATTTGAGGGAAATTTCAATGTTATTTCTAGGCTGTTACAACAACATAAAGCAGCATTGTCATTCTAAAAAGTAAACCCAAGTATTCTACCTTTTTTTATGTTCAGACTGGCCAGATCTGGCCTCTCACACCTATCCTATAATGTCATTGTAAACATTAACAATCTTGTCATCAACATCTCAGGGCTGTAATTGTTTATCAATTTGTAAATTTTGTTTTCTCATTCTTTCAGGAAAGCTTTATAAATTGAGTGAAGATAAAGTCTGTGCCTTCTTCGCTGAGCTGACACTAAGGAATGCTGGGAAGGTAATGTATTTTAAACTGATTTCTTATCACACACACACGCAAATTAAGTGATTGTGTGATTGTATACTTTTCTTTTTGTTTTTTCTCAGTTCAACTTGGCTGAGTTCTTGGAAGTCTGGAAGCAGTGTGTTCCAGAAGGGATGACAACCAACCTAAGACAGACCGAAGTAAGTCACATGATTTCCGTCGTCATCATCATCATCACTGTTGTCATTGCTGTCATCCTTATCATCATCAAGTTTTCCTTGCTCACATAAATTGTAATAATTTACAAGACCGCAGCCTCCTCAAAATTAATCTTAGGTAACACATCTGCACTTAGCAGAAATAAAGGCATCCCAGATAATTATTTCAGCAAGTTTAAGGTGATTTCTTTTGTGCTGTAAACCATTTATCATTTCTGTGTTGCCCTCTTCTTCTCCTGATCCCCTAAGCACATGCTTATTTCGTTTAATGGCTAATCCAGCACTGCTATGTTATATATATATATATATATATATATATATATATATATATAAATCAGTGTCTCCATCTTAGTTGCTCGCATTTATGTCTTTGATACCATTCTCAGAGTTCGCTCTGGCGCTTTATCATTAGGTTCTTCATCTATTTCTCAACTTCTCCCACCTACCCCTTTTAATGTGGGGTACCCATATTTCTCCTCCATAGCAAGAAGTGTATGCTTGTCCCTCTATCATAGGGCCATCTCCCCATCTCAAACACTCTTTTTCCTTAGTCCCCAGTTCTTTTTCTGTCTTGGAAGCTGCTTGGTGGCATCACTAGTGCCAAGAGCATGAAAAAAAGCATCCAGGTATGCATAATAAAGTGTTCAATTAATAACTTGTAATGTCTCTCTTCCTCCCTCCACCCTCTCTCTCTTTCTCTCTCTCTCCCTCTCTCAATCTGTTTGTGTTTCTTTTTGCACATGCATGTGCATATGTTTGTCTCCAATGCCAAAATGTCCTGTTGCCCAAAACATTTTGAATGTCCAGTCAGTCATGCCAAGTTGTCAGCGCCCAAACAGCAGTGCCCAATAGTCTCATTCTGCTTTCTAGTACATTTTTTGCATGGATTTTTAAAAAAATCTTTTAAATTTTCAATTTTTTGTCACTATACAGGGTATAGCTTTAGTGAGTAGGGAATCAAAACCAGAGGTTATATGGTACTTCTCTGCAGAAGACTTACCTGAAGATTTGGCAGAACGGTAAGTTCATATTTTCAATTAGTTTTTATAATTTAATTGGACAATAGACATTAAATGATAATGATGATGATAAATAAAATAAAATTAATTTTTGCTTCTTTATGCAGGTTTTCAATATTATTTCAAGCTCGTGGAAAATGGACCCTGGATGAAATTACACCTTATCTTACGTAAGTCAACTGTGTGCCATCCTCTGCCCCTTGATTGAAAAATATTATTTCTTATTTTATCAAATGGAAAAAAACTATGATGTCTTTGACCGGTTACTTTTCAAATCTTAATGCTCTTCATTTTATTGCTGAGGGACAATATGGCCTTATTTATTTTCATAGTGGAGCAGTTATGGACAAACTACAGACCTTCTGAGTTGCATGTGTAACGAAAAATTATTTTGAATTACTGGCACTTGTGCCGGTGGCACGTGAAAAAACATTTGAGCAAGGTCGTTACCAGTGCTGCTGGACTGGCTCCTGTGCAGGTGGCACGTAAAATACACCATTTTGAGCGTGGCTGTTGCCAGTACCTCCTGACTGGCCTTCGCGCCGGTGGCATGTAAAAGCACCCACTACACTCTTGGAGTGGTTGGCATTAGGAAGGGCATCCAGCTGTAGAAACTCTGCCAAACCAGATTGGAGCCTGGTGTAGCCATCTGGTTCACTAGTCCTCAGTCAAATCGTCCAACCCATGCAAGCATGGAAGGCGGACGTTAAACGATGATGA
>NC_068989.1:7437266-7438640 GCF_001194135.2 Octopus bimaculoides
ACGTAAAAGCACCCACTACACTCTTGGAGTGGTTGGCATTAGGAAGGGCATCCAGCTGTAGAAACTCTGCCAAACCAGATTGGAACCTGGTGCAGCCATCTGGTTCACTAGTCCTCAGTCAAATCGTCCAACCCATGCAAGCATGGAAGGCGGACGTTAAACGATGATGATGATGATGATTAGTGGCACCAGTGCCACTTAGAAGCACCCAGCTCACTGTGTAAAGTGGTTGACCTTAGGAAGGGCATCCAGCTGTAGAAACCAAACTAAATCAGACTGGAAACTAGTGCAGCTTGCCGGCTCTGGTTAAACCATCCAACCCATGCCAGCATGGAAAACAGACGATAAATGATGATGATGATCCATGTTTCATGCAGCCTGCTTCTTGAAAAAAAAAAAATGGTTGCCTCTACATGTAGTAGGGCAATCTGATCTTTGCTCTTCAAACCCCTAATGGTTATAGACTCATCAGTTACCAGTTATCTGGCTGTCACCTTGTGTGTAGGACAAACATATACACACACATATACATATTTATATATATATATATATATATACGACGGGCTTCTTTCAGTTTCCATCTACCAAATCCACTCACAAGGCTTCGGTCGGCCCGAGGCTATAGTAGAAGACACTTGCCCAAGGTGCCACGCAGTGGAACTGAACCTGATACCATGTGGTTGGGAAGCAAGCCTCTCACCACACAGCCACTCCTGCACCCATTTTTCTTTGTTTTTACTTATTTTTCTGCTACGTTGTTTGTTTTTTTCTTCTGTTTTAGGGACCTGGAGACTGGGAAACTAGATGTAAGCAGTATGTTACTGAAATATGCACGTGCTTCAACGCAAAATGCACAGAAGATTTATACATCACGAAAACCAGTTTTATGAAAGTTGAAGACCAAAGCAGAATGGCATCAACGTTTGATTGAATCTTTTAGAAAATGCTGTCCCGAACCCAAAAGATGACACAACATTATTGTATGCAGACATACATACTTATATGCATACAATCCTTTAACCCTTTAGCATTCAGATTACTTTATGGATCTTTTTTAAAACGGGGACCACATTTTTCATTAACGAAACACTTTGAAACTTGGAACACTGGTAGAATGTGTCATATAAAACATCTTTTTCTCTTAGTCTTCTTAAAAAAAAAAGAAATCCATAAATTATTCCATGTTAAAGTTGTCGTATTTCTGTAATTTCAACCAATCACTGACGTCCATTCAGCCGATATACATTAAGTGCCGACTACATAAACAAACAATTCTGAAACAATTAACCCTAACCCAAATAAAACGAAGGTATGGAGATTAAATACGCTTTACATCGCTTAATCAGCCAAAGGAGTAAATGTAAACAACTGAAT
>NC_068989.1:7439277-7442197 GCF_001194135.2 Octopus bimaculoides
AACATTAAACAAATGGAATCTTTGGGCCGGTTTAAATGCTAAGGGGTGAATAATAGAGGATCGAGACAAAAATGATTTTAAGTCCATTTAACGTTTTGTTTTAGAATTTTATTCACTTTCCATTCTTTAAAAATATTTCATTTGAAAATCACAGTACAAAATATCCATTAGAATAATAATAACAGGAATAAAAAATTTCCTATTAAAAAACAAAACAATGAAACGGCTATGGTGTGTAACAGTCATTCTTTTCTTTTTGTTGAAGAATTAACAATAAATGTGAAGGCAATTGGATTACCTTTAAGCAAGAGTGGGAAAGAACCTGCACATTTAATTTCCTCTTGTTCCATACTGCACAGCACTGTACAATAATTTCTTTTGACTTGGTGTGAGGCCAGTTTTTTTTTTATACTGTGAAGCTATGTGGCTCAGTGGTGTGTGGTGGCAGGGTTTGCACACATGATCATAAGATCGTGGTTTCAATTCCCCGGACTGGACCGTGTGTTGTGTTCTTGAACAAAACATTTTATTTCATGTTGCTCCAGTTCCAGTTTCATTCAGCTGTAAGTGAATTCCAACAATAGCCGGGAAGTTTACCCTGTGACCGACCAGCATCTCATCTCATTCTTTGGGAATGTTGCAATGTCAGTTACATGATATGGAAACTGGATTAAGCGCTAGCCTCACGAGTCCTGGGGCCCATGACAAACCTAAGTACACAGAAGGGCATATTTCTTTCATTTGAATTTTACAAACTCCAGGGATATCAGACGCAAAATCATTTCCAGAAATATTTTCATTCAAAACCTGGACTTGACCAGAACAGCTCAAACTAAACAAGACTAGCACTTTACTGTTTTGCCATCGTACACTTTACTGCAATGATTAATACAACTTCAGTATATTACTGGTATTTATTTTTTCCTAACTCTGAAATAATTTGGAAGTAGAAACAGGAAGCACCAAACTAGACATTGTCAGGAACCTCAGTTCAATATTAAAAATTTTTTTTTTATCAGATTTTCCCATCTTTTCTGTCACTTTTGTAGAAGAAAGTTATTTTTACCTTTAATGATAGCAAAGATTCTTCTCTTCTAGATTAAACAACTGATCTGATGTTTATATATTACATCGGAAAGGTAAAGTTATACTAGGGAGATGGGTTCAATTCCAATTGTATTTTATATTCAATACTTGACAGGATGTTTATTTCTAAATTTTAGAAATTCTGAGTCTGAGAATTAATGTCTTTTCCATTGATAAAATTTTTTAAAACGAAAACATTAGCAATTAATTAATGAACACTGGATTTAGAAATAGCGTTGTTAAACTATTTTAATTAGAAAAGACAAAAAAATAAACTGGCAGCAATTAGTATTTAACTTTGAAATTAATTTCAAGATTGTAGCATTAAACTCTGCCAGATCAGATTGGAGCCTGGTGAAGCCATCTGGTTCACCAGTCCCCAGTCAAATCGTCCAACCCATGCTAGCATGGAAAGTGGACGCTAAACGATGATGATGATGGCATTGTAAGAAAGAGATACAACCTAAGGATGGGAATGAAATTTGCTTGTGGGATCCAAACCTGTTACACTGCTTCATAGATATTCTAGTGGATTCCCAAGCTTATAGAACCGAGATAGTTATAGATACCAAACCAATGAGGGGAGCCTGCATATGGTGACTTGACCTGCTAAAAATAGTTCACAAAAAGTTTCAAATCACACTGTACAATCTTAAAAAAGGAAGGACACATTATTAATGTGGTCAAGGGATAGAATGTATTTGATCATAGATCTACCCAGTTTGGGCTCACCTGGGACTAAATAACAGGTATAGGCACAAAATTTATTTAAAAAAAAAAAAAAAGCCCGATCATATGACTTGTACTTCTATCTCTGTGTAGTGCAAACCTCAAATTTAGCTTATTTATTGCACTTAATTTTTTTAACAAGTTTTTTTTATTTTATTGCTGCACACCAACACACTTTTGTATGCATATACACGTTCATCATAAAAATGTACCTAAAGTATCAATATAAAGAAAGGTTGTTGGGGAAAACGAATAACGAAACTCAATATTGACACAGTTAAATCTGAGATGAAACTCCCAGCTGCATCGTTGTCTTGAAATTTGTAAATAATTCTTATAAGGAATGTAAAAGAACCTTTTTTTTTTTTAACTTTTTTTCTTTTTTGTAGTTTAGAAATTGTTCATTTCACAGTATTGCATTTTACCATTTCGATGCCAGTCAAATTTCCAAACAGCATTGTTTTCATGTTCTGTGACATACAAAGTTTTGGAACGTGGCTCGAAATGAATGTTGCTTGGTTTTACAAAAGGACATTTGATTCTTTGGATAGGATTTCCACCTTTTGAGTTGAATACTTCTATGTGACCACTGCCCCAGTTGGCTACAAGCAGGTTGTTGTCGTCATCAAAGTCCATGCCGTCTGCACCACCCTCGTGATCACCTATTTATAGAGGAAGGAAAGAAGTAAGGAAAGATGATTCAGATTTACAAGATTGACCTGACAGTAAATCAAAATTCCATAAATACTTAATATCCAAATTTATTTATTCATTTGGGAAAATGGTGTCGCTCAAGAAGGACTCCTGTTTGAACAATTTTCATGATGTTTCATATTTAGATGCTTTTATTATTGTGGAGGCACAATGGCCCAGTGGTTAGGGCAGCGGACTCGCAGTTTCGATTCCCAGACCAGGCGTTGTGAGTGTTTATTGAGCGAAAACACCTGAGGCTCCGGCAGGGGATGGTGGCGAACCCTGCTGTACTCTTCTACCACGACTTTCTCTCACTCTTACTTCCTGTTTCTGTTGTGCCTGTAATTCAAAGAAGCCAGTCGTATACTCTCTCTCTTTTACTCGTTTCAGTCATTTGACTGCGGCCATGCTG
>NC_068989.1:7442207-7444027 GCF_001194135.2 Octopus bimaculoides
ACCATGTGGTTGGTAAGCAAGCTACGTACCACACAGCCACTCCTGCACCTTGTTTACCTTTGTAAAGAGTTACGTCAATCCTTTTTAAAATAACAACAATAATAGTAATAATAAACAACCATACAAGAATAAAGAATGGAAACTTTACCTGGTATAGTAGCCCAGACTTTCTTATTTGAAACACATCCTGGAGCTTCAATGTCATAACTCCAGAGAAGTTTCGTCGGAGTTTCTGCTACAATCAACTTCTGAGGTCGTCCATCGTTCAGATGTAAGACTGCAATTCCATTGGGAAACTTTAGACCTGTGTCAATTTTAATCATTTCTCCATCTGTGTAGCAGTAGACACTGCCAAATGGTTCCTGCAAAATAGGTGGAAACATTGAGCATATAACAAATGTACTGGAGTATTGACATATTACTTAAAATACCAGAATGCGTCTGGTATTCTTGCTGGTTGCTGCTGTGACGTTTTTCGTCTCCCTTCGATATTGTTTTCAACAAAGCTCGTCAATAGGAGATGTTATCTCAGGACAAACACCACAGTAACTGGCCTATCAATGGTATATATACATTAAGTATGGCACAGAGACGATTATTTTAATTTAATACTGCATATACCAGATTTCTATTCAGCACATTGACTATTTAAGGTGTTCCTGTTGTGACTATCCCATCTGATTTTCAAACACGGTGTATCTAGAACTACATAAGTTTACATAGCATTCATTTTTAATTTTAACCCTTCACTTACCAACCTGGCTGAAACCAGCTCTGGCTCTGAGTACAAATGTCTTGTTTCCATAAGTTTTAAATTAAAATCTTCCACCAAACATTAGTCACAATTCATGTTCCTAACACTAGCTTAATGGTAACGAAGTTATTTTACTAAATTCTTTGTTATATTTAAAATTAATTGAAAGAAACACAGAGCATCTCAAAATAAATACAGTAACGAAAGGGTTAAGCTAGTTGAAGAAGATTTGAATGCTATTTCTAGCAGGTCGAGTGGTACATATAACGGAAAGATTACTTACCTCCGTTGATCGCCTGTATGGTGCTGGTGCAATATCTCCTGCTGGAGCTGTAATCCAAAGATTTCCTTGATAATCAAAGGCACAGTCATTGCAGCCTTGCATACATTGACCGGTCGAATCAATTGTTGCAACCTAAATATGGAATGGTAAAACATAAAATAAGCACTATTCTATATTTTTGAGATGAAGAATTATGTACGTTCTTTACATATATGTGTCCTCACCTTGTTTGTTGTTACAACAATGTTTCGGCTGATGTATTCTCCAGCCTTCATCAGGTGTCCTGGTGGAATTTCGAACCTGACCCTTTATTTGACTAAAGGGGTACTCTGTTCTCATTCCTAAATTTTTATTTTTTTTTTGCTGATGTTATTAAAAGAGGCAGCACATATACTTGGGCACAATGACCTCCTAAACAGACTTAGTGCAATTATGAATGTAATATGGAAACTAGTATTAAGAAAAGATAAAATATTATGTTTATAAGCCCCAAAATTCACTCTATAATTGCCTATGGGCATATAGCGTAGTGAATAAGAGCGTGGGCTGCTAACCCTTGGATTCCGAGTTCAATCTCAGGCAGGGACTTCGGAAATAACATCATCATCATCGTTTAACGTCCGCTTTCCATGCTAGCATGGGTTGGAAGATTTGACTGAGGACTGGTGAAACCGGATGGAAACACCAGGCTCCAATCTAATTTGGCAGAGTTTCTACAGCTGGATGCCCTTCCTAACGCCAACCACTCAGAGAGTGTAGTGGGTGCTTTTACGTGTCACCCGC